>NW_023397132.1:249694-358634 GCF_011125445.2 Fundulus heteroclitus
TTTATTCTTGTTTGACAATTCCCCGATGAGCAAAGAAAAAAAAACAAGAATGGGGAAGCATAGAGTGAAGGCTAGGCTGAAATGAATGCCAACATACATTATGTAAACAGTTTGGGCCTGACAAAACTGCAGAGATCAGGGCATCTAATCATTACCTGTTAAGAGCTGATGGATGACATGAATATAAAAAAAAATAGTCAGAGGAAAACTATATGATGAGACTGATACAGGCAAGTGTTTTTCTTTTCTCAGGTTAGCCCCGAAGAAGAGTGGGGTTTTCAGAGATCACTTGTAACAACAACAATTAGATTTTCCTAAACCAGATCAAACTAAGCTGAGCAGTCAGAGCTAGTTCTGCAAGGGTAACATCACTTACCCCCACATCTGCCCATGTGTATGATAGATCCGGGTTAGGTTCTATGAATGTGTTCCCTAGGCATGGGTAAAAATGCCCCCCTAGTGATGTTCAAGCACCCACCCTTTTGCCCTGGATGAGAGTAGTGCCCTTTCTGCTGGATCAAGTTATTTTTATTTTTTTGCCATTCATCAATAGTTATATATAAAATATAAATCACCCTCTCTCAGTTTCCCCAACACGTGTTTTGATATCTGACAGGCATTTATTCGGGTTCTTGTGAGAATTCTGCCCCAACCTGATGTGCAGCATGCAAAAGCAACAGCCTTGCCCCTCCCTCCTTCTCTTCATCTTATCCCTCACGCAGTGCTGAGGAGGTGAAAAACTCCTTTGACCCACAACAATCAGACAGACAGGTGATGACAGTTTTTTTGTTGCAATCCCCTAACACAATCCTTAACATTATATCACTGCTGAAAACATCATATGGTTACTGGCTCGCGGTTTAAAAACAAATTTAAAAATGTTAGTGGTGGGGGCATCTAGCCACTCAGAGCTCCTAAAAAAGCTTGCCTTTTCATTCAGTCAGACACGAAATTTGACAGCAATCACTGAATAGCAGACTCTGGTCCAGATTCAAGAGTTTAACATCCAAACTTCCAATAAATAGTTTATTTCTACTGTTTGGCGTAGTGATTTTTGACAAGGCATTGCAAGATATGACGTGTTTGGAACATTCATGGTTTGTAGAGTAAAGCCTGACAAAAGCTAAAAGATTCAAATGTGTTTTCTTAAATTAACATTTTGGGCTATTTTGTCAAATGTTTGGAACTATTTTAAAGTTATTGATTATGGCACAAAAAACATTGCTACTTTTACTCAATAAAAAAAGTTTTTTTATTTTTTGTATGACGCTTCAGTTTAAGGAGCAGTTACTAAAATTTGCACAGGTTTTATGATTTTAAATAAATGGCATAATTTAGTGATTCTAACCCTGAGTTATAAATGTTTAAAGCATGTTATTGATAATGGCACTACAGCATAAGAAATTGGCAAAGGCCAGTGCCCAGAGTTATTACCCTCTTTCGTCAGACAGAGAAGACAGACAGTTTGAGGGGGGAGAAAAGGAAGCCATTTACATCCAACAAGAGAAACCATTTCCAATAAAAGGAGGGCGCCTGAGATTACAGTTCTCAAAAAATGTCAGCTCAGCTTTAAGATTGATACCCACCCAGTTTCAATCTAATGGGACATTCCTCAAATGACGTCAGATTACTAAGTTTAGAACAGTGCAGTGTGCATGTGTCGAAGCCATCTTGGGGTCGTACAATTCATTTAAATTTTATTTATATAGCACCAATTCATGAAACATGTCATCTCAGGGCACTTTACAAAGTTAAATTCAATCATATTATACAGATTGGTCAAAACTTTCCTATATAAGGGAACCAGTTGATTGCATCAAAGTCCCAACAAGCAACATTCACTCCTGGAGAAGCGTAGAGCTACAGGAAGAGTCTTCTGCATTGTCCATGGCTTTGCAGCAATCCCTCATACTGAGAAAGCATGAAGCGACAGCTGAAAGAAAAACTCCCCTTTAACAGGAAGGAAAAACCTCCAGCAGAACTGGGCTCAGTACGAACAGCACAGACGGTGTGGTAATGCTTGAATAGTTTACCTGTATATGTCAAGTAGTTAACAGCTCTGTCCTGATTATCACCTCAACAAACATATTAAGGCAACAACAAAACACTGCTGCATTGGTATTTTCCAGAGGGACTAAGTGATGATTCTGATCAAATTAAGGGAGTTTTTCCCACAGATTTTCCAAAACCCTGAAGGATTGTCGAGAAATCTCAGTGTTGAATAAGAGTTTGTAACCTAACAACTTTACTATGGAATCTGACCAAAGACACCTATGTCCGTCCGTCCGTTTTCTTCCGCTTATCCGGGGTCGGGTCGCGGGGGTAGCAGCTTCAGTAGGGAGGCCCAGACGTCCCTCTCCCCGGCCACTTGGGCCAGCTCCTCAGGAGGAATCCCAAGGCGTTCCCAGGCCAGCCGGGAGACATAGTCCCTCCAGCGTGTCCTGCGTCTTCCTCTGGGCCTCCTCCCGGTGGGACGTGCCCGGAACACCTCACCAGGGAGGCGTCCAGGAGGCATCCTGACCAGATGCCCCAGCCACCTCAACTGGCTCCTCTCGACGTGGAGCAGCAGCTCCTCTACTCTGAATCCTCCCTGGATGACTGAGCTCCTCACCCTATCTCTAAGGGAGAGCCCGGGCACACTACGGAGAAAGCACTTTTACAGTTTTCTGGAAGTTCGTTCCAGATCAGTGGAGCAGAGGAACTAAATGCTACTTCTCCGTGTTTAATTCTGGTTCCAGGTATGAAGAGTAGGCTGGAGCCAGAAGAACAATTCAGGTATAGTCAGAGTTATCTCAAAAATTGAGAGCGCAAAGTTTATGTTAATGGTATTTATTCTGGGATTGGACAAATTATTTTGAGGAGTGCCCCAGGGCAGTTGATTGAGGACGCTTTTGTTTTCTATTTTTAGTAATGATTGTGGACCAGCTTTTGGATCTGTGCAATGTGCTGTGTTTGCAAGAAATATTCCTGTCCAAACAGGATCTAGGGGGACTAAACTCAGTAAATGCTAATTTCAATGGAGCTAGGGAGGCCTGTGTAGAGATTGGAGATGAGATAATATGCAAATGCATTCCTGGTGGAGTGGCAATTTTCTGGAATAAAAAAACTAGTCTCAATATCATCAGACTAAATGAATACTGGTGTATTGTAATATATTTAAAACAGTATGATAAGGACTATGTCATCCTAAATGCGTAAACCCTTTATAAGTGTCATCAGAATGAAACACAATTTTTAAATAGATCTTCTTTTATTAAGTATTTTATTTAGAAGCCTTTGAATCATTATTGTGAGGATAATGAGCTTATATTATCTATCAAAATTTTTTTGCAGCCTGATAGCTTCACATATATTAGCGAGGCGTGGCATAAGACCTCCTGGTTGGACCACTGCATTGTTACAGCAGATGGTCATGGATCATTAGAACAAATGAAAATTCATTATGGGCTTGCTATTGCTGACCACATTTTTTTTTTACCCCGAATGGAAAATTATAAAATTTTTAGTGGGAAATCCTATATTGATTGGAGTTGTATTTCAAGAAAGGATATACTCTTCTATTCTATCACAACAGATGAGCTATTGGAACATACTAAAGGAGGCAGCAATGTGTAGAGATAGTACCTGTAAAAACCTTGAGCACAGGTCTGCCATAATGTCTATTTGTGAGGATATTATTAAAGTATTGCATGAGTCAGGTAAACCCCTCTAGAGATTAAAAGCTAAAAAAGAGAGTATGGCCTGCTTGGAATCACCATGTGACTGATTTTTATACCAAGACTCAGGAGACCTTTAAAGAATGGTTCCAGGCAGGAAGGCCTAGACAGGCGTCTGTCTTTGGACAAAAGAGAGTTGCTAATGCTCTATTTAAGTATGATGTGTGTTACATTAGTAAAAAAAAAACGAGAGTGTAATGAGAGTGGACTCCATGGCCAGGAAACTTTCTTGCAACAATTTACATGATTTTTGGAAATATGTCAAAGGTATAACATCCAGAGAAACAACCTTGCCTTGTGTGATTGATGGTACCTCAGTTACTGAGGACATTTTGGAACTATGGAGGCAGCCCTACAGTAGACTGTTTAATTGTGTCCCAAGTGAAATTTACTTTAAAGATAATGTTGACAATGTACATGTGATTACAACACATGAATTATTTAATGCAATCACGGATCTGTCAAGCAATAAAACCTCAGGGCTGGATAGTATCTCAGCTGAGCATCTGAAATTTGCAAGCATGAGGTAAGCTCCTCTGATTTCTATCTGTTTCACTGCATTTGTATTGCATGTTTTTTTTAGACAGATTTGATGTTATCCATTTTGTTATTTAGGATTTCTAAATGTATTAAATCTAAGGATAAGTAGTTTGGGTTTAAGACCATGTTTGGCTCTGATGCGAATATTTGCCCTTAGAGAGTCAATTGTGAAATATAGAAAACACACTTCATATGTTTTTATGTGTTTTTTAGATGCAACCAAAGCATTTGACAGGGTAAATCATCCAAAGCTATTTACAAACCTGGGATACCCAACTATGTGGTGCATTTTTCTCTTACTGGTACACACAGCAAACAATTCAGATCAAATGGGGGAACAGTGTCTTGGCCCCCTTTGGAGTATTAGGGTAAGACAGGAAGGTATTCTGTCTCCAGTATTATTTAACTTGTATATGGACGATCTGTCAATCAAACTCAGTCTTGTTTAACACTGGCTGTATCGCTGGTTATGTATTAATGTTGTAAATCATCTGTTATATGCGGATGACTTAGTCTTGTTTAGTCCACATACAGCTGGTATCCAACAGCTTCTGTATCTGTTCAGCCTATGGTCTGGATAATGACATTAAATCCAATACAGCGTGTCGTGATGATATGTAAAGTAAACATAGAGAAAAAAAAGTATAGCATTTCCAAACTTCTATCTGTCAAACGAAGTACTGCAGGTGGTCGACAAAAACAAGTACCTTGGGCACATCATCACCGTGGATATGTTGGATGATTAGGACATTTTAGACAATGCATAATGTTATACGCCCATTCTAACACTCTGGCTTGGCAGTTTGGATGTTGCACACATAATGTAAAAATTTACTCTGTTCAGAACGTATTCTACCCTTCTGTACAAGGCTTATGACTGGTCAAAATATAAGAAAACCACAATGCGAAGGCTGCAGATGGCCCATAAAGACATCTTGCAAGTACTTCTGAGGAAACAGAGATGAACTAGTGCAACAGAACTGTTGGTAAATGCTAGTGTTAACACCATAAATAAGGTACTTTGATGTATGGTTTTATCAGCTGACTAAACCAGTCTCAGAATGCAATACTGGTGTCCCTCACATGTGTCAAGTGCAGTGTGAGGAATTGGTATATGTGTGTTTTATAATGTTTTTTTTAATAGTTTGTTTATCTTGTATTTGTTTTTAATGGACCAAGAGTCAGGAAATGAAGTTGAAATGAAATGAAAAAAAAACAACATAATGAAAATAATGAATTTATCTCTGGTGTTAAAACATGCAAGTATGGCAATATATGCAGATATCTGCATGTCCATTAGATAACATTTTAAATGAGGAAGAGCAGAAATGTTTTCAAACAAAGAACAACATTTTTTCACACTTAGCAGTGGAGAAGTAACACACAATTTGGGAATTCAGTTGACAACATTAAACAGACCCTGACGTGTGTGGTATTTGGTCAGAACTGTTTGACAAAAAAGCAGTCTCCGTATTATTTTCAGCCCTTTGATACTTTGACAAATAGTCCCTTAAAATGTCTAAAGAGACTGGAAGTTCTTACACATTTCCTCAGCCCCAAATACACTGATGCCTGAGTGGTTTCATTAAACCACAGCTGATATATTTTCTATGTCATGTTTGTAATGGAGTAACAGTCTTAAATATAAGTACAAGGAGAGTTGAAACATTTTAAAAGGTCACCAACAATTTTTATTGCAGTGCTTCAAGTGCATAAAACGTCTTCAGTCTTTACAGATAGCAAAAACAGTCTCTAAGTGTCTGTCAACAAGCCTCAATTTATTTGATACCTAATTCCACAGTAGATAAATCTATGGGCTGTGATCTGATGGACAAATCTCACAGATTAAAAGTGTCAATAATGTTTAAGAACTCTAACTAAAGGAACTGTTTCATAGTAATTAATAAATACAAAAGTCCACATGGTTAAAGGTCAGTCATAGATAAGGAAGAGTCTAGCCAGTAAATCAGTAAAATATTTGATAAATCACACAGCAGGGGATGAGTGAAGTTCACCTCCAGTAGTTGCACCTAAAAGCTGTTGTCATGTTCCCATTAACTTTGCCTTCACATTTGTTAGAATCCTGCCCTGAGTGGCAGCTGTTCATATGTGCGTACGTGCACGCACATGCATGTTCATGCACGGTCCCGCCCGGCTATGTAAACAGAGAGCTGCGGTGTGACGTCATACCATAGTCCATCTGCAATATTGCCTTTAGTTCTTCACATCATTCTTTTTTAGTTCTTTCTATCTAAAATATTGACATTTTGCTTATTGCTCCGTTGAATCATAATTTTGTAATTATATTCACTCAGTTCAAGTGTCATGAGCACATGACCTCAAATACTTCAACAACGTTTGAAAGAAAAGAAAACCTATAATAATTCTCACATTTAATTACAGGCATTTGTCTTGCTTCTTTTAGGCCTTTTTCCTTTTCCTCTTTTGAAAATTTAGCCTTGAGGGAAACTATTAACCAGGCAACTGAAAAGAAATTCCAATTATTATTTTTTTTGAATTTCAGAAAATGAAAATGGGACATTAAACATATCAAAGCAATGTACCTTGTGATTAGAGTTTGGAGATTTCTGTGTCGAACAGGATCACACCATGAAAGAATGTTGACTGCAGAAGTCTGTAGCCCAGATTTAATGTTTTATGAAAACCTCAGAGTGTAAAACCTTATCATAGAGTGAATGTTTATGTAAAAAAATGTCAAAACCAGCTTTACATGTCTTTTTAATGTGGGTAACTTAAATAGCTTTCAGTAATAGATTATTCAGCCCTTTATATACAACACATAGACCACATAGGGTAATTTGTGAATGTATGTTATTCACTTGGCTGTGGTCAAGCTTTAAAATATCGCTGAGCATAAAAATGCTACTAGTTTTGCTAGATAATGCCCTTAACTAGGGGTCTGCAAAGCGCAGCTCCGGGGCTGCAGGTGGCTCCTAGGGGTCTCCATAGGGGCTCTTATTTGACCACTTTTTGGGTTCTGTCATGCTGGTCTGCAGTATGAGAGCACTTCAGAACTTTGCTGGCACTGTTTCTGTTCAACCTCTAGACCCATGACTTCTCCATCAGCACACCAGACTGACACCTTCAAAAGTTATCTAATGACTCTGCTGTGGTAGGTCTCATCACAGATGAGGACCACTCAGAGTACAGACATTGGGTAGAAAGATTTGTAGCCTTGTGCCCCCAGAACCGTCTCAGGTTAAGTGCAGGGAAAACAACGCAGCCGGTGGTGGACTTTTGTAGGTGCAGGCCTACTCCATTGATATCTGTTAATATTCAGGGAACTGGTGTAGGTATAGTGGATTCTTATAATACATGGGTGTTCACCTTAACAATAAGCTGGACTTGAGTCACAACACCTGTGGTGGCAACAGCCATCTTGTCTGGTGTGGTTTGTTGGAGCAGCAGCTTATCTGCAGTTGAGAGGAAGCAGCTGGATACGCTCATTAGGAGGGCCAGCTCTGTCCTGGAATGCCCCCTGGACCCAGTGCATGTGGTGGGAGACAAAAGAACTGTAAGAAAAAAAGCATCTGTTGCAGAGCTGGCAAGCTCTTTTAGTGACAGACTGTTGCATCCTAGATGCTCAAAGGAGCACCTCCGCATGTCCTTCCTCCCAGATGCTGTCAAGACTTTATAATCTTTGTTGCTCACAAGACATTCAATAAGTGTTTAGAAAATTCTAATGGTTGCATGGGTTCTGATCTGATCATGAATTGCTTATACTGTCTTTTGTATGGTAAGGTAGCCTAAGGTACCTTAGCTGCTCTGAAATGCTGCTGTACAATCAGGCATATTCCATATTTTCTCACATCATTGTATAAATTGGCTGCTGTATTCCCTCTGTTTAGAGGAATGATGCATTTCTTATCTGATTATCATTAGTCTTGCCACGGTACATTTGCACACGCCTAAGCTACTCCGAGATTTTGTTGTACAATCATGCATATTCCATATTTGACATTGGTGTGTGAAAAGGCTGTTGTTTTTCCTCTGCTTTTTCAATAAGGATTTTGTGTGTAACTGTCTCTGTTTTTGTCACTGTCACACCCGAATTTACCCATATGGAACAATACAGGAACGTCTTATCGTTTAGCCAGCTGCTCTGCAGTATGCAGCAACAAACGGGGTGGGAGCCTGTTTCTTACTGCCTGAGAAAATTCTGGTCACTCTGGCATTTACTTGGGCATCTCAATAAAAGCACTTTAAAACATCAGTATGGATTAAAATTTGTAATCTAACTCTGTCTAACACTTGCTGATTAGTTTTTCCTAAACAAGATACATTGCTACTCAATGTATAATGCTGCACATTGGTATTGACCAATGATAAAGATGGTTCCAGCAGGTTGTCTTTCATTTGTTTTCAGGCTGACTAGCATACTTTTGTGAGGTAGCTTTTATTTGACAATCATGTTGAATAAATCCCCACTAAATATACACAGGCAGCCAATTAGATGTTTCCCCCCTGAGTCTTGTTAAAGACAGAAGACATTTGGTACTTGAAGGACTCAGTTAATCTGTTTAGGGCACCAGTGTCGTTTTTGGACAGATTTCCCCACTGGTTCGGTGATCTCTGCAGCTTTGGCTTTCCAAAGAGGGGATTGAATGGGGGAGGCTCAATGGCTACAAAGCCTCACCCCAGATGGCCTTGCACTGGCTCTCTCTGGAGATTACTGGGCCGATGGATGTGTCTTAAAGGAAAATAGTCTTAGAAGGATATTTTGTGAGGCTAAATGGCACAGAAGGAAAAGAAAGTTGGCTGGGTATAAATTTGAAATTGTTTGTATTTGATAGTTCAGTGTGCTGTGTTGGAGTATGAAGTCACGTGCACAAATAATTTCATACCCAAGAGTGTCTGCATGCCTGACATTAACTTTACATGTCTTATCTGTGTGACAGGTGTATGAGTAAGAGACTGCAGTCTTGCCTGAAAAAAGAATAAAACAATGTCATTTCAGAGTATTCTCTAAGATTCCTTTGCTACAGTGGGCCATAAAGCTGGCCTGTGAGATTCTGATCAGTTTAGATATATTGACCTCACACACTCAGAGTAAGCCCAAGTCTGTTAGAGGGTTAAAACAAATCATCAGATTCCCAGGGAGGTGCACAGTCATAACTGTTGCTGAGGTAGAATTTCCAGTTGCCCAAACCTATGGGTCACTAGTGAGAATTTAACATGAACTTACATCATGTGCATGAATCATATTAACTTTAGAATTTTAATGACATTAATATCTTCAACTATAAAGATACACATGGACTAGCTAAATGCCTTTTTGTTACAATTGCTGCCATTAGGTGTTTATTTAAACATGCACAGTAAATCTGAATGTGCAGGTGCCGCTCCATAATTGATGGATGAAAAGATGGATGCATACAGATTGGTTAACTGAATTGGAGACGCATAAAAATGAAAACCAAATTAACAAAATGTGTTAATTTTGAATAAAAGACTAACTTTGTTAATTATTGCCTTTGGTACTTATTTATAGTTGATCATAGCCAAAGCAAACCTACTGATGCAAAGCAACGATAGACATACAGCAGAAGCTACAATTGAATGGTTTTGGTCAAAAACACTCATGTCTGAATCAAAGTATTGAACAAAACCCAACAGAGAGGTTTTTTTTTGCAAGAGTTGATAATTGATGGCCACAGATCTTCTCCATCCAGCCTGGCTGAGCTTGAGCTATTTTGCAAAGAAGAATGGCCTACCATTTCAGTTCTACAAAACCCATAGCATTAAAACCAAAAAAGATGTGCAGTGATAAGGTGGTTCTCTTTTTTGTGTGTCCTGTCTGGCAATGTGGCAATACAAATATTGATCTTAATGCCAAAATGAGCCCAACAGATTTTATTTTCACAAGTGGAGCCTTGCTGCTTTCGCTGTAGTGCCTCGCTTGATTTATATGTATATGCAAGAAGCTTTATTGGAACTTATGCTGGGACTATTTCATGTTAAATGGACACTGAAACAGGGGGATAGAAGAAGACAAAAAAAAGAGAAAAACAGATGAGACAATATGTAAAAAGGGAGAAAATGTGAAAGAGAAAGAGGAGTGGAAAGGGAAAGAGCAGTACAACAAAGTCTGCTTCTTCACCTGCAAAGAGAGATATAAAAAGAACAGCAAAAAACAACTAATAAAATATTACAGGTACAAACAAGCAATGCCTTGATACCATCACTGAAGAATATACAATGTTATTTAATACAAAATATATAGAGTGACAGCTAAAGATAATAACACAGGTTTTCTGTAAGTACCTGAATTCAAGCACCTGTAGGTGTTTGTGAGAGTGCGCTTGTGTGTGTAAGATTTATCCAGAGGAAAAATGCTCAATAGTGGTTGTGAGGAGCCAAAGAACACCCCAGATGCCAAGAGGGACCAACACAGGGTAAGCTGCCTCCCCCATCCCAGGAAAGAGGAGAGACGGGCCCCAGGAAACCCCCCCAACAGCCACAACGCCAAAGCCCCCGGGAGCCACGGGGATGAGCCCTACAAACTATTTATTAAGGAGTGCTGAAGGGAAGTGCACAATGATTTACTGCTTTGATGAATTGCGAGAAGGTTCAAGGGGTATGAATACATATGCAAGACACTGTAATAGTGTGAATATGATATGAATTTCCTAGTTGGATAACCTTGACCATAGCTCTTAAGTATTTCGAGACCAGTGTGCATTGTTGCTTAACTGTTCTAAGACTTAATAACAGACATAGAAAAGTTATGTTGGTCCATACTTTCTGTGACAAAACTTATTTCATGCCATTGAACACTCGCTCCCATATTCACCACTTCTTTTATCCTTCCCTTTGTGATTTTGCGTATGTGTTTGTGTATGTGTCTGTGTGTGTGTGTGGTGAGCCAGTGTCTGGCTGTAAATACCAAGCTCAGAGTGAACTCCTTTAGACTGAAGTCACCAGGGTCCTTCGCCTTGGCCAATCTTCCAGGGAGATGTGCAGCATTTGTTTGTCTGGCAGTAATGAGGAAAGGGAGGCCAAGAGTGTTATCAGGCATGCCCGGATTCACACACCTCAAGCAGACACATAAATACGCACAAACAGCTCTTCCGCCAGTTCAACCACAGATGCCCTTCATTATTGCAAGAGTATGTCGCAGCAAAATTTCAATGAGTTTGTACTGCAAAAAAAAAAAAAAAAAGGTGCAGCCACATTTATCAGGTTGTTAGGGACAAACCGCAACAGACATGTTCAAACATTGTTGCAAGATACTCCACTGTTTGCTGTGCATTAAAAGTTTCAGTGTAATTATGGTTTTGCCCTTCCCTCACACAAAGATGCTTTCAATTCCTATTGTTGTAAATGTTCAGCAGAGAAAGATAGTGCTGCGTATGAGGATGCCGAATAAGGTGAGCGTGCGCTCGCCTGGTGGGTCTCTCCACTGTTAATTTGGTTATATGGCTGCTATGCAAAAGCAATGGGACTTAATTAAATGTCTCACCTAGAGCGGTGGAGGATCATGTTGCCACTAAATCCAGTTTGAAGTAATGCCGCACTTTATTGTGACGATCAGTGCTTCCCTAGGGGTTCAATTACAGCTAAATCTAATTGAAGGGGAACCGTTCAACAATACCGCCACTCTACCCCCAACCCACCCCCCCTCCACCATCCCTACACCTGTCCCTTCCCCTTTTTGTTCTTCATAATCAAAGTCTTCTGCATTTTAAATAAGTCGGATTACCTTGGGAAGTCTTATAAAAGTCTTTTGTAGACAAGAGACCAACAGCTGGTGGCAAGAGGTCCACAAACTCATTACCTGAGCCAAAGGTAGAATTACCTCCACAAAAGAGTTTAATATCCTCCATTAATTGTCCTCATATAAAGTTAATTAATTAATTACAGCTGTAATGGAGTGGAATCTTCTCTGGCTTATCAGTTAAACAAGTCTTGCCCATGTTAAGAATGAGTTATTAAGTTGCTCGGAATTCACAGGGACATTTTCTGAATTGCTGAAGGTTTTTGTGAATATGAGCCAGTTTCCGCACTAATTCAGCCAAGCTACTAACAGCAAAATCATCACTGAAAGTAGTTTGTCAGCCTGAGCAAATAGGTTTCTCTTGTAAAAGAATATGAGAAACCCATCAGAGAATACCGATGGAAAAAACACAAAACCCTTCCTGGGAGGGGGAGAAATGCTGACTTTTGTGAAAAAAAAACGTATCACCGCTGTAAAGCTCAGAGTGAGATCCAATCCAACAAGCTACCAGTGTCACTTTCACAAGATATGTCAGTTGAGAAAAAAATGGGGTAAAAAAAATCAGTTAAAACAACAGGCTTTTATATTAAACATTTTGTAAGAATGTGTCCAAGAAAATTTATTAGTAACCAGAAATATATCTGTGTGTCTTAGACAGTATGGGGTAAGAGAGTGCTGTGCTTTTCAATTGTATTAACTTTTCCATGTTTTGGGACATGACAGCCATATACTTCATCCAACACAGTAGGCAGTAAGTAGTGTGTCAGTCAAAAAACATAACAAGATGTGCTATAATTCCCGAAACAATGTATTTGGACAGCCTACCCTGATGTTATTGTTATGTGAAAGCTGCCAGTAAATATGTAACATATTGTTCCTTAGGGTAGGAAAATCTAATATTTTATTATGTAGACTTGGAATCTAGAAAGTTTACAAAAAAAAATACCATGATAAACTGCAAATTTAAACATTAACTTCTAATGCATAAACCTCTGATTGTGAACTTTTGTTTTGTATTCAGTTAGATGTTTGAAATTTCATGATTTAATTGATATTGCTGAGCTCATAAATTGCTGATGTTTCTGGAACTGAAAGAGCTCTCCAATGTTAAAGAGGCATTTTAGAAAAAGAAAACAATGGAATGAATTTTTCATTGGCCGTCTAACATTGGCTGTCTAACATGCCTAGCCCCAAGTACTCCTCCGATCGGTTGATCAGTCCGTTATCATGAATCTCCTCCTGGGAGCACATTCTTTTTAGGAGGTTGGTTCATAAACTCAGACAGAACTTATATTTCCATCATGAATACAAGTCCCTGCAAGTGTGTTTTGTCTCTCCTCCAAAAGACTTGTTTGTTACTGTGCCACTTTGTAACTTTCTGATATGAAGCCTCCCCACGTCTGAAAGTCTGTGCCAGCATGGACAGTCCTCTGCACAGCTTTTCACTGACCTTTGTCTGACCATAGTACTGTTGTACAATAAAAAGCCAACCATTTCCCAACTAAGGGAGATGGTTCTAAGGGACGCTGGTTCCATGGTTCCCATTCTCTTGTGGCAGTTCTCCTCCTTACAGCTGAAACATCTAGGCACTTTTTATTTCTTTCCTATTTCATGGGTGATAAAACCCCTTCCTTTTGACTTCCTGGAGACTGACAAACTCTTGATAAATTTTTGACTAAATTTCTATTAGTGTACAGTTTTTTTGTTGATTATAAATACATTTTAATGTAAACCGCTGCTATTTATAAGCAGCAAACTACTGCTATTTTAAGAGTCCCAATAGCGATTCTGTTTTTGTTTTTGTTTTTTTTTTTTACTTTTCTTACCTTTTTGCTAAGAAAACTTTAAAGTCAGGAGTTGTACTTCACTACTGTGTTCTTCTGCAAAAATTTTATTGTACTAGATCAAGTTACCTGAGGAATTGGGGACTGTAGTAAAATCTACTTTTGTTCACTCCAGAAAATTTAGTAATAAATAAAATAGCAAAATTTTACAATCTGGGGTTTCCTTCAGTTTCTCAGCAATTCACACAATTTCTTAAATTCCAAAACACAAAATGTTCATTCACCAATGAATTAGTCACATAAACTGGCAAACCGTAGCTATAAATATAGCTGATACAATCCTCTTAAGAAAAGGAAAGAGTGTAGTAGTAGCCTGTGTGTATGGGTCTTTAATAGAACATTTTTGGGAATACTGTCAGCTTTGGTTATTTTCTATTGATGATCTAAATAAACAGCCATATAAAAATACTAATAATAGTCTGCAAATAACACCTGGGCCACACTTTAGGCACTATAACCACCTGTGAAAGGTTCATAAAATCTTTACAGCTTATTTAATAGCTTGTTTATCAGCTATTTATTTGCCATTCATGGATATGTGATTATAAAATGGGATAGGTAGAATACAGTCTAAATATGTGTGATATATAGCAGGCTTTGTTCTTTTTGTGATCATTTGATAAGACCAACACGATTTGGTTAAGGAGATAAAATAACTTCTTAACAAATTATCCATATATGAATTCATTAAAAGTAACTTGTAGCTATCTTCATCTTAACATCTGCATACATTAAACGGTTCACACATGGGACTGAGAATACACTGATTTCATCATGATTCACATAAATAAATGTTAATGTTTCTGCTGTAGTTGCTGCTTAACTCCACATACAAAATGTTTCAGTGTGTGTCTTATGTATTAGTGACTAAATAGGCTACTGTAAAACAAAAGTATTAAAACCCAGCCTTCTTGTGGACCTCCTCCCTGCCAACCTTTCCTAAGCCTGTCAATAAATCACCCACCCATTCTGCTGCTGCTGTTGTCCCTCTGGAGAAACTTATTTATATGTTCACTGCAGGGATCCCAGTCATTTCAGTTTCAATTCATCAAGCTTAATAGGTATAGTTGAAAGGACTGGGCTCAAGCTGCATTTGCTCTTACCACTTCTTCTTTGAAGGGACCAAGAGTAAAAGAAGTAAAAGTGTATACGTCATATTCTCTGTCTACTGGCTCATAACTGCATGCACAGGCAAAGCCACAGAAGGTTCTGAGTAACCTTTATTTTTTTATTTTTTGGGGGGGAGTGGAGGGGGTAACATGTAGTTTGCACTTTTACTGAGGTCTGTAAGTGTTTCACTTTTTAGTTTGAAGAGCAAAGTTTAAATCCATTGTGATCTTAGCCAATACAATGTTGTGGAATAAATGTGGCACATAAAGAAATATAACCACAATCTTTGGGATCCCTAGTAAAGACGAGTGAAAAATCTTAAGGAGCAAGTCACTAACATGACCCTAGCCAGATTGATTTTGCTCCGCCTAGCTCCACTTACATCCATCTGGGACCTCTCCCATAGAAAGTGATTTCTCCAACCAATTTTATTGTCCAGCCAATCAGGATGCAGGGCTGGAGTTTCATAGATGTGACGTAGTGGAGAAGCGACCATGAGACTGTTTTTTTTTTTGTTTTTTTGTCATTGTCCTGTCTAGCAATATGGCAATAGGAATTGATGTCTCAATGCCAGATAGAGCTCGACAGATTTTGCTTTTACAAGTGGAGCGAACAGCTTTCGCCATAGTGCTCCACATGATTTATGCTTGTAAATAGCTTTATTATGATTCCTGCAAGGAGAATTTCAAATTATATGGACATGACAATGGGAGAGTAAAGGAAGAACAAAAAGTGAAAGAGAAAGAAAAAAAAAAAAGAGTAGAGGTGAAAGAAAGAGGAGATAAAAGGGAGAGAATGATAAAACCTTCTCCGTCTGCTCCGTCACCTGGAAAGAGAGATGCAAAAAGAACAGCACAGCCAACAGACATAAAGCAACAGATACAATCAAATAACACCTAGATGCCATTGCTAAATCATATATATTATTATGTAAGCTGACATGTGTAATGTGATACTTGAAAAAAGAAAGTGAGAGAACATAAATAAATAAATAAATTACAAGATTACTGTATATAAATGAACACTTAATACCTGGGATCCAGCACCTGTGGGAGATGTGAAAGTGCACTAGTTTAGGTGAAGATTATCGAGAGATAGCTTGATAGTGATTGTGGAGAACCAAAGACCCACCTTCCCCGAGCACAGAGGCAGGCGTCAGGGGACCCGTAACCCCGGACTCCCAAAGGGGTCCCTAAAGCAGGTCGCCCAGGAGGGGCCGACACAGAATATCTGCAACCCCCCCCCCCCAAGGAAGGAGCAGAGACGACCCTGAGGAAATCCCCCAGCCACCGCAATGCCGACGCTCTCAAGAGCCGCGGGGACGAGCCCGGGGGCTCCGCCGGCAGCTAGCCCCGCTGAAGTGGTCCCGGCCATGGGCCCTGAGGGCCAGAGGCCCCAGGGGCGCCCCGCCCCCCCCGGGGGGCCAGGCCCCACGAAGAGGCCGCCGGGAGTGGGCCGGCGCACGCCCGGGAACCCGCCCCAAACCCGAAGCCAACCAATGCGCCAGAGGGCCAAGGTGCCCGCCAACGAAGTGGAGGAGGGCAGGACGTGGGGGGATGGGCTCCGCACCTAGCGGAGACTTGAGATGTTCTTGGAGGAGGGAGCGGACCACACCCATACCTGGAAAAAAAATAAATAAATGGAAAACTCCTTCACACCATCCCTCCCTTGTGCCCCACTCACCACACACAGAAAAAAAAAAAAAAAAAAAGACGCTGTACACACATTCCCACATAACACTCACATCCAACACTGACCAGAGGGGGGGTCACCCCAAATCGACTATACGACTGCTTGTGCCCGAGACTGTTTTGATTAAACAATGGCGGCTCACATCGAGAAAGCAAGCGTTAACATTGATGCTGCTATTTCTTCCGTGTTGTCCAATCCACCTAATATTGTTTCATTAAAAGAACATCAGAGAACGCCTCTGAAGGCTTTTGTTGGTGGAAACGATGTTTTTGCCCTTCTCCCGACCGGATTTGGCAAGTTTTGTTTTCCGCGGACGCGGCGCCCGCGGCGGACGCGGCGCCCGTGGTGGAGCGGTTAGCGCGAACCATGTTAGGAGGCCTTTAGTCCTCGACTGACTCCGGCCCGTGGCGCTTTGCCGCCTGTCTTCCCCCATCTTCCTGTCAGCTTACTGTCAATAAAACGCGTGCCACCAGAGCCGCAAAACACATTGAAAAAAAAAAAAGAAAAAGTTTTGTTTTTTCCTGCGTCGCTCTCACAGCGTCATGGGTTAGCTTCAGTGTGAGTGGTTGAAATAGCAGACAAGTGGCTTATCCAATCATTTGCAAGGATTTTTGATAAGGCCCAGCCTTTAAAAAAGGCCATTCCTATGGAGAGGTCCCAGATGGATGTGAGTGGAGCCAGGCGAAGTGAAATACATCTGGCTAGAGTCAGGTTAATAGAATAATCCAATAAACTGATTTTCCTGAATAATTAATGTAACTTATGTTATAATGTTTCCCAGAAGGTATAAATGAGATGTGACAAAGAGGCCTATTGTTATTAAACCCCTCTTCAAAACGGAAATGATGAGACAACGTAATGTTTAAGAGACTCAAACTGACAGGATGCAGTTCTTCCTGCTGCACCATGGACAGTTCCAGAGCCTTCCATTACCTTCTCTCTCTTCGACAACGTCCTTCCCATGTCTGCTCATGCCTCACGTCTCCCAGCGTCCTTCGTCCCACATCGTGTGCCCCCATCTCCAGCCAGCCCTATGCCTGCCTACCAGCCTTCCCTCGTCTTTGCCTTCCTGCCTGCGTTCCCTTAAGTCTGCCGGCTTCAGCTCCACTACGTTCTTCTGCTCCAGCCACCTTCAACATAACTCCGCTGCCATCTGGTACAGTCTGCCGGTTTCCTGTTCCACCACTCATCACCTTCAATAAAACTCTGAAACTAAGCTCTGTGTGTGGCTGAATTCGGGCTCAGTAACCAGTACCTGTCACAAACGTGTGCTGGACTCCACAAATCAGCTTAGCATAAAAAAAGCTATTCACCAGACCTTGGTATTTACAATCACAGAAAAAAAGCAAAAAGCAAAAAAAAAAAAAAAAAACAACAACAAAAAAAAAACAGCAACAACAACAAAACAAACTTAAAGTAAATTACCTGGAATTGTAACAGTCAGAGGTGGAGGAGGATCTAAAGGCATGCTTTACTTGTTAATTCTTGAATGATTTATTTTCTGAACTCAACATTCTGGATCATTTATAGGACCTTTCTCAAAGGCGGCACATTTGGCCGCCTTTGAGCCTGGTTTCCCGGCTGGTTGGACAAGCTGAGTACGAACACAATCACAACAATTGCAATACCAATCATTTTGGAAGATGACGACATCCCAGGAGCTTCATTTCAACCTGCTTCAATAGAGAAACCCAGCATAGAACAGCTGAAACGGTTAAAATAAAGAAGCCTCAAAATGAGCAGAAAGAAAGCAGTATTAGTAGAAAGGTTAGAGAGGTTGTCCTCTCCTCTCGCGCTACGGATCAAACATGAGGAAGAAACCCACTTAATCCACGTACAATTACAGCTAATACTAAGAAGAAAATCTATATATTACAGGCCTATGTTTTAAATTATTACAGTGCTTACTGCAAAAAAAAAAAAAAAAAATAGACTTATAAACTGCTTATTTTCTAAAATTGCTAAGTAAATCAATTGAAGAAAACTCCCTTTATAAATCCACGATCATCATATTGTGAGTCACAGATACCAATGCAGCGGTGTTTTGTTTTTACCATAATATGTCTGTGGAGGCGATATTCAGGACAGATCTGTCTACTATTTTACTCATACAAGTAAACTATTCAAATGTTACAGCTCTGTTTGTACAACCCCAAGAGGGCCGCACTGTGCTGTTCTAAATGTAATATTTAGAGAAATATCGTATTCTAGCCACTCTTAGTGAGCTTTTCCATTGTGGATTATGTACCATGAATCTGAGCTTCTCCTCCTCCAAAGGAGTTTGCAAAACTGTGCCTGGACTTATCCTGGAACCATGTGTTTTCAGCTGATGAGATTAATAGCATTTTGGTCCTTTTCTCTAAAAACGCCCAAAAAAAAGATCTCTCCAAATAGAAATACATACTGTTTCGGATCCCTTTGGAGTATACATTAAATTCTGGGCTCTTAGTAAAGGACACAGTGTCTAGTTTTTGCCTCTACATTCAGATTCACTATAAGTGGAAATGCTAAAAAGTTGTGGCCTCAGGTACCCAGACAAAAAATTGATTTCTTTATTCTAGTCTGAATTTGTATTGTGAAAATGAAGGCTGGGAGAGCTGCAGATGGCATGGATGGGCTAACTGACATCACAAAACTAGTCTTTGCTCAGGACCATTTATATTTCAAAGGGCAAAACAATATCTGCAAAAATGTGTATGTTTTAACTATTTATATCTGACTGTATCCATGCGTTTTTTGTAGAGGGACTGTTACAGGTGTAAATGAAAAATTTCAATAATTAAAAGTTACACTGCAGTTTTCATGCCTTTGTGGATCAAACATGTATAAACCTATTTTTGTTCTACTGGATTATGTTCTCTGGACGGATACGAGAACAAAGAGACCAAACTGACTGGTGTTGTTTCTCTTTGGACCATTACAAAGCGTCAAACGTAAGTTATGTTCACTTTTATGGTTTGTCATAATCTCAATAAACGTTTGAGATGAATGCGCTGTTTATTGTGGCTCAAAATGATTTTACGCGGTTGAAAAGACAGGAAAGCAAGTTTTGTTTTGATTTGTAGAATGTCTCTACTAACAGTGGCAGTGTGTTATTAATCAGCTGTATAGATAAAATAATATAATATTTGCATGCTACCCGCATTCCGCACCATCGAAGTGGTGAGATAGAGATTTTCAGCAACAAACAGTGTGTTGGTTCTGGAGTGAAATAAAGAATGGTTATGTCTGAAATAAAATCTTGCCAGCTGTTTAGTATGGTGGAGGAAATTTAACGCTGTGGATCTATTCCTTCTCCAAACGCCTGTTGGGTCTATTCACAAGGAAACATTTGTGACTACACGTGCCGACAGGCTTGCCACCAGCTTCCCAGGGCCGTGCCTACATCTCCCAGCAGTCTGAGCTCCCTCACACAATATAAAAGCAGCATGCAGACGTTACTACAACACTTCTACTTTGTAGTGTACCTGTACATTACACTGATGGCACAAATAACAGGGTTCCGAGAAACTTACTGGAAAGTTACCCCTTCACTTATTTCATCCCTTTGAAGAAGAAAGCTCATGGCAGCTTAGAAAGCCAGCTGTGTGTGATTTCCAAACCCTTTTCTGATCGGAGACCGGTGGATCAAAGCAGTTTCCGATCCTGGTATCAGAAAATGTAGTGGCGATTTTCCAAGAAAACAAAGGCATCCTTGTTTTTGTTTTTTTTTTCCAGTCGACTTACTGCAGTTTACATAATTTTTGCTTCCTAAACTGAATTAAAACTGTCCTGCCTTGAGACCCAGCGGACGTGCTGTAGTGTGACTAATTCCAACCTCAGAAGCCTCTCCCAATCGGCAGAAGACATCAGCAAGTTAATTAGTTTATTTTGGGGTTTTATTTTCCAAACTTGGGCAGGATAAAATAGTTTAGAAGTTCTAAAACGTCACTGTGTCCATTAGTCTGATTGTACATTTTACGTTTGTTGCAGAGGGAGGAGGTTGGTGAAGCAGGCAGGATGCATGATATAAAAAAACCCTCATAAATAAAGACAGATTTGTTTGTGCTTATTTTTATTCAGACCAATACACTGCATACAGACAATATTTACCTCATCTTAGAAAATCTTGTTTCAGACAACATTGTTGAAAATGTTTTGAGCCAATTAAAAAAAAAAAAAAAAAAACATAGACCAATTGACAGAAACAGTAACCTTGTTTTTACTCTACTTTAGTAGATATCTAAACAAAATTAAATCTTTTAACTGGAGATGTTTTTTTTTTATGTACTGCCTTTTAGCAAAGTAATGTCATGTCCTGACCAGCCATGTACTGATTTTTAAAATAATTAGTATAAGATGGATTTCTGAAAAAAAAATGCAATTAGTAGTTCTCAGAAATTATCTACAACAGCAAGAAAACAGAGGGTTGACCTTGCTGGATGATTATAAGAGGATTAAATGAGCCAAGTTAGTGCACTTTAGGACTAAGATATGAAAAAACACTTAACTAATATGTGTAAAAAATCTATATGTTCCCTTGTTTTATTCAAAGCATTGTTGCTTTCTAATTGGAGTTCACATAATGCTTTGGAGAGAGTTTAGCATCAAGTTTAATGATACAATTGAGTAAATATGCTTTTTCATCTGAGTTATTATATATAAAGTCAGCTGTCTACTAAGTTGCAAATGCCAGCTTTCATCAGTTGATAGACAACTACAAAAACATTATGAGATGGTTTGATTTTCCATCAAGAAAAAAACTAATATATATATATATATATATATATATATATATATATATATATATATATATATATATATATATACACACATATATATACAAGGGCAGAACATTCCATAACTTTGGAGCAGCTACTGTAAAAGTATGGTAATCTCAAAGGTAGTTCTTGGTTTTAGGCTCATGAAGGAGCTGCTGGTTGGGGGACCTAAAGGAGTGGGCCAGTATTTAAAGATGTATCAGCTCAGAGAGGTGGGTGGGGCAGGCCATTGAGATAATTGAAAGCAAATAAAATAACTTTAAAAAGGATCCTGAAAATGTGCAAGTAGCCCGTAAACTGAAGTAAAAGGAGGAAAATGTGCTGACTCTTTCTTGTGCCAGTTAAAAGAAATGCTGCAGCATTTTGCACAAAAAAAGAGTTCATGCACAAAACAGGAAATGGAAACACTTTCTCAATAAGTTCTGATGTAGTGAACATTTACCTCACATGATCAGCTGTTTCCGTTGTTGGCGTCTTCCCGCATAATCCCATAATGGGCCAAAATAGTTACAACTTTTCCGACAGCAACAGATTTCTGAGCACATCTCTTTTGATTTTTAGATGTGTGGTCCATGCTAATTTGCAACCTCCAATTCCTGTTTATCAGGCCATGCATAATGTCACCTTCTGACAAAATTATGAATCGAGTAGCCTGGTTAATTCGCTTCAAACCAGTGGATGGAAACATGCCTAATTCACTTTTTTTTCTGACATTTTAAAAGTTTGCTTAAATTTGCATGACAGTTGGATAGAAACATGACTAATAACTCCAAAATAAAGCATGGCCTGGTAATCCTGCCTGGCTGTAACAAATGCATTAAATACTGTTACAAAATCTGCCTTGACAGGAAGGGCTTCATTTTGGCTACCTGCCTCGTTTGAAAAATAAATAGATTTTACCACAGCCCCAATTTGGTTTTCAAGTTTAAGGTCTGCATCCATTTTAACTCCCACATGCTGATGGTGGTGATTGGTCACACAATACTGAGCCGAGGAACCAAGATCTATGGTGGAGATTTTTGAAGTGCCACCAAAAAACATCACTCCTGTTTTTCACTCATTAACGTGTAATGGGTTCACAGCAATTCAGGCCTTTATGTCAAGAAGACATTTGAACAGTGATTCTGCTGAGAAGCCCTTTGTCTTTTTAAGGGAGATAAATCTCAAAAACTCCTATTGTTGTGAATATTTTCTTTTGTAAAAATAGTATTATAACCCCATGGCACTACGAGTGCAAGATCCTGACTTCACAGCCTTTTTATGTGTAATTTGTCTGCATTTTAAACTTTCTGAGTGCAATTTAACGCTGCAAAATGAAATGATT
Source organism: Fundulus heteroclitus (assembly GCF_011125445.2). Classification (NCBI taxonomy): domain Eukaryota; kingdom Metazoa; phylum Chordata; class Actinopteri; order Cyprinodontiformes; family Fundulidae; genus Fundulus; species Fundulus heteroclitus. Next base: position 272,419 of record NW_023397132.1, read on the forward strand.
AGAGGGAGTTTAAAAGTTTGTAGCAGAACATCTATTCTCAGCAGCACATGAAGTGTAAAATGATAAATTGGCACAAACACTCAAACTAGGAAAAAGGATTGTAATTACACGCCTCGACATGGTATACATGAGAGCAGACGTCCTGGAGGAAGGGGAGAATTTTCTTTACATGAGTAATATCATATATGCGTGAAAGTTACAGTAAACCAATCAATACTTCCAAATTAACTCAGATATGTGTTCAACGGCAGGCAAGCAGTTTCATCATTCCGCATTCCTTTCTTCATCATCAGAGCTTTCAGAGGCCCTCTTGAATATTTTACACCTCTATATGTCTTTATGGAATTGCAGGCAAAATTGCAAAGCCTTTTTTACCATCCATTTTTCATCAGCATTTGAAAAGAAATACCAAATAATCCAGTTTATTACACGGTGCTGGGACTCAAAAAAATACTCAGTCGCTTGTGGTTATCTACCCCCAGGCTTCTATCGCAGACTAAACAATGTGTTGTGTGATAACGCACGAGGAGCAATGCTGTTTAGATGCTGTTCCCTCTTTCTTCACCTCGTGCTCTCATCTAACACGCACACAGATCCAATTCCGAGTCAATGCGGTCAAACGGTTCCCGTTGTAGTAGTGGAACAGATGACAAGGTATTCAACTGTTATTCTTTCTTCTGTGCACTGTGAAGGTTGACTAATGTCCCTTATACTTCACTTGTTATTTCGTTTTTTTCTGCACATTGCATTTAATCTTTTGTAGAAGATTTCAGAAGTGCATCTACCCCCTCACCCCCCACCACCACCACCAGCAGGGAGGAAACAATGCATTCATTATCAGCTTCTCATCAGCCAAATCACGTAGTAGAAGGACTAAACCATAACCCCCCTTATTTTTTACTAAGACTGTCCATCTGTCTAATACAAGATGGGTTGCATTTGGTTTGTACTCTAGATGAACTTGTGCCATGGAGAGAGGTCCTTGTGTGGGTTGGAAAGGCAGACACACAGACACTCAACAGATGGCTCCACTTCAGCACAGCAATGGGGTGACTAGTGCGGGGGGAAAAAAAACGGGAGGTCCAGCAGGCCTGAAGACCGCACAAGTCTCTGGCACCGCTCGCCTCTGCGCATACATACCATTGATGCACTTTTGCAATCTTTTGTCTTGGTGACAAACATTAGAAATGTCCCCCGCGATCTCTGTGGATGCAAGACAGGTGGCATAGGGGATAGAGGGACGTGAGAAGAGAAAGGGAGAAAGGAGGAGCGAGAGATGTAGAGGAGAAGGAGCCTCTCTGGAGAAGGAGATGCATGCATATAAAAAAAAAAATTGTCTTGGCAGTGATTTAAGGTTGGCAGAGCGGAACTGTTCTGTGGCCTAATGACAGTTTGGCTGATCGACACCTCAGCTCGCTCCCCAAAGGTGACAGCAGACGCACAGGCCAGGTGGAGCAGTGACATTGGTGTCAGACGTCCTGCTTTGAATACAAGTCTGAGGAGTTATATTTGTCATTCACTCCACAGCTGATACACATTTTAAAAATATTTGTCAGCTGTTGGTAGGAAAATTGGTCTGACATACTCTATTTAACTGTCAAGCCAGCTGTAAAAGGGCAAATATATTTTAGACTCTTGCAAACCTTTAATTATTGAAACTATGAAACATATATAACATATATGTTATATATAACATATATAACATATATGTTGTGCTCCCGGTTGCAGAATATTCCTGTTTTGTCAAACCAGAAAATTTATTGTAAAATAATTTTTTTACAACATAAAACAACTTTAAGCCACCCTGCTCTTAATAATATTAGGTGAGAAACATATTCATAATGACCTGTAACTTGCATGTGTAATGTCAGAAGAAATTGTTTTGTGCAAATTACAAAGCTTTCTTTGTTTTTCATGAACACGCTTTTAATGGCCGTGTAGCTATCCTCCCTTTTGCACAATTAGTCAGGCACCAGAAGTCAGTGACCCTGCACTGATAAGTGGACACAGAAGATAGATGACTGGGTGGATGGATTTTTTTTGGCAACACAGAAACAGAAGGTTTAGCACTTCTGCTGCTAAGAGCACCTATCCAAGATATGCCTGAGTTCCAATGAACTAAATAGCTAGTCCTCGAAATAAAATGCAACTGTTTTTAGTGTGCGTTTTTATCAGAAGAAAAAATCAGTTTCTTCATAGTTTTTTTTTGCCTTTTATGTATTCTTTTCCTCAGATTGCATTAAATCAATGAATGCTCTGTCCAAACTACGTTCCTTCGTATTAGCCCTGATTATTAGCTCACACCGCAACTGTTTACTTCACCGTTTTTTTCTCCGTGAGAGTATTTAAACGCAGATGGACTCTCGTAATATTCCATTATTTTAATTAGCTTTTCATCTATCATGTCTAGCATGAATGGTAAATGTCTTTTTAGGGCCAAACAGATGTTAAGGATAAAATAATCGCAGGAGTTCTTATATAGGGTAGTTCACGCGTGACGTCAGCGCTACATCCGGGTCCCGCGGGTAGGCAAAAAACAGTACTGTTCTCATCTACTACATTACAAAACGGGTGATTTAGAGCGTACTTTTAGTTTGTTTATTTTTGGAATCTAAACAATGCCTATGCCTACGACTTGTTGTGCTCCCGGTTGCACACAGAGGCATTCCAATTCGTTGTATGTACGTTTCTGTCGTTTACCGAAGGAGGAAGGACGAAAAAAGAAATGGATATTTCCATTTCTTTTACAATTAAAAGAAATGGAAAATTGGGAGGCATTGGGAGTGTCTGCCTCCCAATGCCTCCATTGGGAGGCAGACACTCCCAATGGACTGGGGGAGCCATCATACTACGACAGAATTTGCAGAATTTGCAGCCTACACACTTCATCTCCGGTAAATACAACTTAATTCTGCTTCAGTCATTGTTCTAGATAAATAGCGGCGGAGGGGAGGTGGCGATCGCTACACGGGCCGGAGAAGCAGTGGCAGCAGCCGCCACTGTCTGGAGCAGCAGCCGCTTCCTGCTGCTCCAGACAGCGGCGGCAGCTGCTGCCGCTTCCCCGGCCCGTGTAGCGATCGCCACCTCCCCTCCGCCCGTTCACGGGCGCTAGTATTTCTGTGTTTACGCTGCAATGTTGCCGACACCCCCACCCATTTTAACAAGACAAAAACACCAAAATAATCCGTAGTAAACAATGTTTTTTTTAACCTACCAGGCGGGTCTTCCTCTCTGCTGAGACGTGGTCTGTGTCCAACGCCGCTTTGTGCTGTTGCACAAACGTGTGAACAACATCCATCCATCCATTTTCTGACCCGCTTAATCCCTCATGGTGTCGCGGGGGTTGCTGGAGCCTTTTTCCCGATATAAAATAATTGCAGCCGTCCAGTGGTTTCAGGGGCTTTCGTGCTCTCTCGTCTGTACTGGCCTGCCGTGTTTATAAGGCAGCTGTATATGTCGCGGCATGGAACCCTTGGCCAGCATTTCACAGACTCGCTCCGTCCCTTCAGGCTTTTGCTGTGTGGATCTGACAATCTGATACCATCAACCATCAACTTACTCTTAAAACGATCTTGTGATACGTTATCTAAAGAAGAAAATACGTGGAGAACTCGTCGGTTTCTCTGTTTGTGTCCGCCATTGTGTTCGCCTTTTGCCTACCAGTCCGGCGCACATGTGCGAAAAACCCGGATGAAAACAATAGCAGTGAACTACCCTATAGTCTGAGCCGCAGGACAAACAATGTCCCCAGAATACCATTTTAAGTTATTGTAGAGAAGTTTAATTCTTAAGAAACAGATTATGTGTGGAAAAGGGAGACTGGCACAATCAACACATTGCTCTAGAATATTGGATTATATTATTATGTTATTCTTATTACATATTTGTTGGGATAAATGTGCTCCTACATAACTTTGTATATCATTGGAACAATCCTGGCCAGAACTGAGGTCCGTTCTTCGTACGTCGCTAACTCAGTTAGCAGGATTTCATTGTTGACGATTTGGCATGATCTTGGATCGTTTGGTTCTTCGAAAGACATCCTGCCCTTGTTGTCATAGCAACATGTGCGCCAGCTTAAACCTGCTCGAAAGCAGGCTTATTTCATGTAAACAGTATTAGATCGCAGCTTTATAAGCGGAGGAGATAGGGAAGTCTGTCAAATCCATGTCCATTTTTACGACAGCAACCTGTTGCAGAAGGTGCAAGAATAACTGCTATAAGAAAATATTTTTTTCTTGTTTCTTTTTCTCCGTACTGGGATAAGATGCCATTAAAATTGCAGATACCCTGTTCTGTGTGGATTCCAGAGATAATGACATCATTCTTTGTCAACGTTTGACTATGTTCTAGACTGACTTGTGTTTTTTTTTCTTTGTTGTGTTTTATGTATATTTTTTTCAATTCTGGTCATGGCAATTAATATTTCCGTTACAGAGCATAGTTTTAAAAATGATGATTCATGCCAATTAAGCTGGTCTGTATTTCCTTTATGAAGGAGGCACTTTTATATGCATTTCTTTCTTTAGTGTTGTTTGGTAAAAAATACTATTTGGTAAACATTTTCTGATGAGACGTTTTTGGGACAAATTGCAGAAGGTGATCTTGGGTCCGTATCAGTCCTCTTTTAAATGAATTTAGCTAAATATGCTGCCATTCAGATTGTTCAGTTTTACAGAATAGGTATGTGTGTGCAAAACTAGTGACTTTATCATAATTTTTGGGTTCCCAATTTGACAGAATGGCAGAGAAAGAATTCATCTTATAATTTGGGTGAGCAATAGTTTTTTAAGGCTATATTAGCTACACTCTTATTTTAAATGGGAAGTTGATCTTGATCAAACTTATCTTTCACTATCAAAGGTAATCACAGAGTATGTTGAGCGATGTAGGAGATGAATATTTCAGGACGCCTAGAGGCATTAACTCATTCCAGCAATTTAACACTAATCTGTGCTGGCGATTTGCTTTCCTTTCCCCCAATCAAAGTGTTTGTATTTCACACTCACTTTCCCTTCTGAGAGATGACACAATTGGGTAAGTCACCTCATCTCAGGCCAGGTTCTCTCAAAATCCAATATACACAGTTCCCCATTGGCTTTTGAAGGTGTGAGTCCCTGTTGAACTCAGCCAGCAATTGGCTTTGTGAGGCATGGAAAGGGCCTAACAATCATTGAACAAAGAGGAGGTTGAAGTCGTTGGCATCAAAGGCCAAGCGTTTCCTGATCACACCCCTTACAAACAACCTCCAAGCATCTCTCGCCTGTTAATGGCGCATTTATCTGTTTGCCGAGTCACCCTTTGTTGTCAGCACAGTTTGACACCTAAGAAGTAAATTGAGTAGATACAGAGAACAGACACATTCCCAAGACAACAATAAAAAGAATGCATTTTGCTTCAGTAACAGGTGCTCCCATCTTCACCCTCCTTCCCCACCCCCGTCCGTCCATCCGCCCACCATCAGTAGCATTATCATCAGCCCTAGGTGAAACCCTGATAATTGGTCACATGGGGAAGGAGGCTGATTTTATTCTGGCATAACTACTTGGTGTGCCACTGAACAGGGCAGGAATGAAGTCTCTGCCATCTGCCCTGCTTTCCCACTTCTCAGCACATTTCTGTGGAGATTATCATCACCTCTAATTTGTGATGTACTATTTTAGTGTCTGCATATAGTGTCACTGTTAAAATCGCAAATGAACTAATTACTCACTGATGGTGCTAAGACTTTCAGTGCCAGGAGCTACTTCTGTGATTTAGATAGGATTTGAGTTGGACACTGTTACTTTGATTCATAAAAGGGTAATTGTAAGTCTTACTTGGACATTTTGATTGTTCTGCTTGCTTGTTTAGTGTTCCTCTAAGGTTCCTCCCTTCGCTGCTTTGCTGGAAGAATCGTAGGGTTCAACAAGCTACTATATGGATAGTAAATGTGTTAATTGTCACTGCAACTCTTTCGCTCTTTACTAGCACTTTGCCTTCTTAATCATGAGAGCCATTAGCAGTATCATTGATGTAGCATTTTGTTTCCATCGTAAGACTGTTGGCCTTGCCTGATTAAAAATAAAATATACTGGATGGAAATCTACAACATCTTATGTGGCTGCCAAACCAGCAGCTTTGCTGTATTGTTATTGTGCTCATCAAACCCTGCAAATATATATTTCAAACATCATGCAAAGATCATGATCAAATACGAGTTTCATCATCCTGTTGGTGAAGCCACACATGAATATTTTACAATCGCAAAGTCAACAGTATTTGGTGGACATGATAGACAGATAAAGTTGGATGTTTATATAGACAGTGCCTGAATAAAGTACTGCTGTCATATTTTGACTGCAGTCAAAATATGACAGCACCTTGACTTTTGCGACCCTAATAGCCTATGCATATGATGGCAATGGCTGACGTTTCAATAGACATTGTTTGGAACTAAATGGTAAGAAATTCAGTCAAATAAAAAGTTCCCCCAAGAGGGTCAGGGCATGTAGTAAATTATTATACATCTGTGTGTGTTCGCTGTTAATTAAATAAAAATTATAAACCTACGTAGTGGCAGATCGCATCATGGGCTATTTCTGCCTCTAGGCTTCCACATAATAAGGCGGACATGAGTCCTCATGTAGCATCGGTCAGAGTTTTTCTTGGTGCACTATTCAACCAATAGTGCTGCAGAGAGGACCAGATAACATTTCCAAGACTGGATGGGCAATCCCCAGCCCAAGGGACTAAATTAATTGGTAGATTGTGACCTGATTCAACACTATAAATGAGACATTGAATGACTGCTTGACTGACAAATCGAAAAGTACTAAAAAGGACTGGATAACTTTTTATTTTCTATTTTCATTTTTTTTTTCATAAAAAGAGAACTGTTCTATTGCTATATATGCAACCATGTATCCATGATATTCAAATCATCAAATCCTACTGTTTGCCGCTGTTGTTAAAGCTGTTGTTAGGCTCATCTAGACTTACATGGACCCAGAGTTTTCTGATCAAGCCCAACATCCCTTATAAGTGTGCAATGTTGGTAGTAGAAGCACAACTCCACTTCATATATACACTCACCGGCCACTTTATTAGGTACCCCATGCTAGTAACGGGTTGGACCCCCTTTTGCCTTCAGAACTGCCTCAATTCTTCGTGGCATAGATTCAACAAGGTGCTGGAAGCATTCCTCAGGGAGTTTGGTCCATATTGACATGATGGCATCACACAGTTGCCGCAGATTTGTCGGCTGCACATCCATGATGCAAATCTCCCATTCCACCACATCCCAAATATGCTCTATTGGATTGAGATCTGGTCACTGTGGAGGCCATTTGAGTACAGCGAACTCATTGTCATGTTCAAGAAACCAGTCTGAGATGATTCCAGCTTTATGACATGGCGCATTATCCTGCTGAAAGTAGCCATCAGAAGTTGGGTACATTGTTGTCATAAATGGATGGACATGGTCAGCAACAATACTCAGGTAGGCTGTGGCGTTGCAACGATGCTCAATTGGTACCAAAGGGCCCAAAGAGTGCCAAGAAAATATTCCCCACACCATGACACCACCACCACCAGCCTGAACCGTTGATACAAGGCAGGATGGATCCATGCTTTCATGTTATAGACGCCGAATTCTGACCCTACCATCCGACTGTCGCAGCAGAAATCAAGACTCATCAGACCAGGCAACGTTATTCCAATCTTCTATTGTCCAATTTCGATGAGCTTGTGCAAATTGTAGCCTCAGTTTCCTGTTCTTAGCTGAAAGGAGTGGCACCCGATGTGGTCTTCTGCTGCTGTAGCCAATCTGCCTCAAAGTTCGACGTACTGTGCGTTCAGAGATGCTCTTCTGCCCACCTTGGTTGTAACGGGTGGTTATTTGAGTCACTGTTGCCCTTCTATCAGCTCGAACCAGTCTGGCCATTCTCCTCTGACCTCTGGCATCAACAAGGCATTTCCGCCCACAGAACTGCCGCTCACTGGATGTTTTTTCTTTTTCGGACCATTCTCTGTAAACCCTAGAGATGGTTGTGCGTGAAAATCCCAGTAGATTAGCAGTTTCTGAAATACTCAGACCAGCCCTTCTGGCACCAACAATCATGCCACGTTCAAAGTCACTCAAATCACCTTTCTTCCCCATACTGATGCTCGGTTTGAACTGCAGGAGATTCTCTTGACCATGTCTACATGCCTAAATGCACTGAGTTGCCGCCATGTGATTGGCTGCTTAGAAATTAAGTGTTAACGAGCAGTTGGACAGGTGTACCTAATAAAGTGGCCGGTGAGTGTACTGCTCAAAAAATAAAGAAATGTCAATGTCATGCCACCCACTAACAGTATCAGAAGAAACAAAGGCTACGTTCGCACTGCAGGTCTGGATGCTCAATTTGGATTTTTTTGTGAAATCAGATTTTTTTGCGTGTCCATTCACATTTCCAAATATATGCGACTTGTATGTGATCTCCTGTGTGAACTGCATTCATACACCCAAGTGTCCCGCATGCGCAGTAGAGGATGCGATGACGTCATGTGTAGCAAGCGTGCTCATTGTTTGTGGAAGTAAACACGGATCATAATGCTGCAGCGTATCTTGCGTTCTTTACGTTATTCTCCAACCGGAGCCAGCACATTACCAATTCAATCTTTTTAAGAAAATCAAAAAAGGAAGATAGCTAAAATTTAGTGATGTGAGCGGCTTTACTGATACGGACTTCATTCATAATTTTCGAATGACAAAGGCAACCTTTATGTGTGTCTGAACGGATCTCTTTAGCGCTCTCACGTGAAAACACACATCTTCGGCGGCCAGAGCAGCGAAGACCTGCAACAGGTGCTTGTTACTGCACAATAGTCAACCTCTTTGGCATAGCCAGGTCCACCGTTAGTGACGTTTGTCAAGTATCAATGACGTGTAGGTCGGATAAATGCGACCCGGCCGTACAGACACAGGTCGCATTTAAAAAGATCAGATACGTGTGGGATTCAGGACCACATATCCAAGCGGCCTCGGTCGCATTTAAAAAAAGTCCGATCTGTGTCGTTCAGACTGTCATGAAAAGATCAGATACAGGTCGCATATGGGCAAAAAAATCGGAATTGGGTCACTTCAGGCTGCAGTGTGAACGTAGCCAAAGTCTCCTGAACCACCCAGGCATGCTCAGCTGTGTGAGAATACAAAGTGGTGAAGGTAGGACGGACTTTTATCTTTGAAAAAGTTTGGATCTCACAGTTGAACTAAGATATAATCATCCACAGCATCAGTCGTTTGGTACACTTCATTCTAATAAAGAATGCGTGTAATACACTGACTTGAGAACACATGGTGCACCAGATGTGACATTAAAAAGAATTTACTTCTGCCATTCTGTTGGCACAAGTGCCTTACTAAATGAAAATGACGACTCTAGCAAACATGGCTCTCGCCTTACTGTCTTCAATCAAACATCACCACAGTTCCAACACATTTAAATATAAATCTGTAAAACCTAGCAACATTTTTAACACCATATTAGTTAATTGGATTAGATGAAATGATGGCACAGTGAGAAGCGTTTTCCTGAAGTAGCAGAGCGTTTAAAAAGTCTGTGACAGTTACTGACAACGGGAAAAGTGAAACAGAATTTATAAGGACACACTAATGAGATTCTGTCAGCATCTAAGCCAGTAGGAAGACAACTTTGCTCAACAGTGAAACATTTAATGCTGCAGGTTACTGGCTTCAGTACAGAGTGTGAACAATCCATGGAGGAAGGCACTCAACTGATTGTCCAAGTCCATAACACATGTAGCCTTTCAAATTTGCTTCTGAGTGCAGCACACATTGTTAGTATTCCTGCATCTACCATTGAAGCCTTTTTTTTCCCGTCTCGGAAAGACAAGCGGATGTGCAAACAACCCTTGACATAAGGCATTTGATATGCTAAAGGATCCTGATGAATGGTATTAACTTGGCCAGGTGCTTTCCAGCATATGAAAAAAAAAAAAAAAAAACAGAGATCCGAGGGAAATAACAACATGCGGTAGCTGAGAGGAAAGGTGAAAAGAGTCCAGGTGAGCAGAGAGAATTGTACGTGGCCAAATTAAACAAGGTAAAATCCACGGAAATCATGATATCAGCACTTCATCTCTCAGGCTTCTATATGCAGGAGTCAGGGGGTGCTATATCTGCATAAAAATGTAACATTACATCTCCCTAGGCTATTTCAAGCATAGCTAATGTGTTCTTACCTCACTTACAACTCCCCAAGAGTGCTGGTTGGATTCTAAAATGTATGCCTTAACAATGTGTTGGGGGAATTAAAAACTGAACCCTGTATATAAGACAGATTACCTACAGAACAAGCAAAAAATATGGGTTGCCTTGAATTAAAATCAGTTGTATCTAGGCCTGTGCTTTCTACTGCTTCAGCCGTTGTTGTTTATTTCTCAAAGTGCGTTAGCTTTTGATTTAAAATGACAGGTGGCACCATGCCTTCACCTCTACGAACATTCAATGCAAAGTGACCGCCTTGCACTAGCTTTCTTTTGTCTCAGTTTGGCAGAGGCTGAACAGCAAGGGCAATTGATCTGGGGCGTATATCAATAGGGCAACCTCAAAATGCTCAGCACTTTCGGGTTGGTGCTGCATTTCCGTTTTAATGTGTTGGTTTGAAAGTGGAGAAAGGCCAGGATGGATTCCAGCAATGCAACATTGAGATTTCTGTGCCTCCCCCATTTAGTCTCGCATTACAAAAGTGTATCAGTCGTACAGGATCGGCGCCTGTACTTTGCTGTCTTTCCAGCATTTTTGTACATAAAAGCATCCCCACCCGATTGATTGGGAGGTTCTGGGAGAGGGATTTGGGGGAAACACTAGTTGGCAAAATTTTCTTTTCTGTCCATCTGAGCAAAGCCCATTCAAGAATTTGGGAAGATTCACAACGCATAGATCATAGCTGGAGGCAGTGCGTCAAGGGACACCACACAGAGACATGTCCAGGACAGGGGCTACAACCTTGTGTTAAACCACTTCTGAACCAGAGATAATGCCAGAAGCGCCTTACCTGACCTAATGAAAAAAAAGTACTGGGCTGTTGGTGAGTGGACCAAAGTCCTCTTTGTTATTGGATGTAAATCACCCTTATGGGTTGATGTTCTGTGGAGAGTTTTTTGTACATCTGCCCCATGATGGTCTGTTTTTTTTTACTCTCTTGTTCTAGTATATTTCTTTAGAAAAAACAAAGTATGTTAAAAAAAATGTATGAACTTTGCAATTCATCAAAGAAATCAAGGTCCCAGAGTTCGGAAGAAGACTGGAGGGGCACACAATCCAAGTGGCCTTAGGTCCAGGGATTCCACAATCCTAATTTGGACAGTATTGTCATCTGCTGTTCTTGGTCCACTGTGTTTTATGCAGTCCACTATCCAATCATAAAAATGCAAAAGAAACCCAGAAACTTATTAAGAGCATGCATTGTACAATTTTGTGGACATACATTTCAGTAGTCCCACATATCTGTGTAAAATATTCTCTTTTAATCGGTCAGATGTGGTATTCTAATTTTCTGAGAAACTAGGTTTTCATTAGCTGTAACATCATCATAATTAATAAAAAATAAGCCCTTGAAATGCACCTATATAATGTATATTTGAACTGTTTGAATTGAATCACTAAATAATTATACTTTACAAATATATTCTAATTAATTGAAATGCACCTGTGTAATGTTGCAATCAATAACATTTTCCGCTTTTAATATTTTTTTTAGTTTGATCATGCAACAATTTTTTTTTCATAAATGCTGCTGCAGTTTCCAAGTACATACATTCTGTATTGTGCAACAATTAGCATTACAAGGCCTTGAATCAGGGATGTAGACGTGTAAACCTCAGGCCAGAGGGCAACTCTAGTTATCTGATGCACTGGGAGTTACAGATCATAGAATCCATGTACTCTGTCTCTCTCTCTTTCTCTCTGCCTCTCTCTTTTCTCCCTGATCTGCTTGTGGTTAAGATAGCCAAGTCCTGAAAGTGGCCCTGTAGCCACAAGGGGTCGCACCCCCAAGTGTGCTTTGGGAGCCAGGAGCCTTGTTAATTCCAGCACCCGCTGCGAGAGGCTGTGCTGTCACAGCCAGAAATCTGGGTCCATTTAAACATATCTTTATTTACACATAAAATGATCTCCATTTTCCATGCTTATACTTGAACAGATAAAAAAATATAATCATGAAATGGATAAGTAAACATTTTCATGACTGGGCTGCAACATGTTGGAACTACTTGTAAAGATTTAGTGTCATAGTTTTGGCTTTAAAATCTCTCAGAGATATGCTGTAATGGTAGTAAAGCAGGAAACACCTACTTGTGATTTATCTGTCAAGATAGCTTGTTATGTACCAAGGCTTGGCCCCTTCACCAAAACCAACTTTGTTCAAGTACCTTGGTTTTTCTCTACTAAAAAATAGATAAATATATTGTGACCTAAAGGTACCACAATGCTATCAAAACAAATTACTATAGAAACATTTTAACAAGATAAATGAGCAGCATAATATTGCCTTTTTGAAAGATCTATTAGTTATACGGTTATACCATATATAGGATGTACAAAAGTAACATTGGTATGTGTTTTGAATATCAAAAGTGTCTGTTAATTAAGTGTTTGTACAAGTAGAAAATGTGTAGTCTTTTTGTAGCGTACTTGCTTCATTAGCTAATTTTACAGCCTTACACCAGCTGTTTGAAATGGGAACATCAGGGAGTGTAGCACATTTCCACTAAACATCATGGATCGTTCGCTCTGTTACGTGCAAGTGAAAACATTTTCCCATTAGCCTGTTCATGTCATTGCCAGAATATAATATTAATTTATTTAATAACAGATTTTTTTAGCAACAATCTAATATGTTGCAACAGACCAAGTCACTACTCTTTTACTTTCTTACTGTTTCACTGCCGCAATTAGAAGTCGAAACAGAGCAAAGCAGAACCTGAAAAAGTTAAGTCTTACAATGGCAAAGGCAGCAGGACACACAACAGAAAAATGAGAAGATGCATGATATTGTGTGTGAACCATTAACGTAAGGGAAATGTAACACCTGAATCCCACAACCTGCTAAGAACAGACCGTCGGTTGGGGTTTCCAGCTGGAAAGTTTACAGCCTTCTGTGTCCTTCTCTCTGATGGTTTTCCAGTGAAAATCTTTTAGAAGTGTCATGTTGGCTTGTAATAGTACCATAATATGATCCTTTTTATAGTGCTATGATGTAAAATGCATAAAGTTCATGCGCCGATAACATTTGCTAACTACATCAAATATACAGTAGGTTGAAATATGTGTCAGGTTAAGAAAGGAGGCAAGCAGAATCATGGTTAATAGTGAGATCTAGTCTTAAAGTCTTAAAACTTACCAACATAGGCGGCAAATTGCTATGACAGCACAGTAGCAACCAAGTTGGACATCAAAAAAACAATGAACAAATAACTCAGAGGTATACATCTTGGGGAGTTGATCAGTGGACATTTTGATCAGAGAATAAGAAGCAGGTGGTTGTTAGGATGCAGCTTTGAGGGATGCCAAGAAGCTGAAGAAAACTGAGAGGAACCACTGAAGGGATCATTTTAAAAACACCAAAGGGAATACAAGGCAAACAATAAAAGAGCATGACAAAAAAATAAGATTAAAAGAACTGGGAAATTAGAACGGAACAAAAAGTACCGTCAACTACATAATTTTCTTGTACTGAATAGCAACATGCAAAAAGGTTAGCTTCACTAACTCCTATTCTACAAACAAAAACTATTAACTTTACTAACTCTAAACTGATGATAAATAAGGAAGTTAGAGGAAGGTAACCCTAGCTGCTAACCACTAATCAATGGATGCCACACCAATCTGTGTCACATTTCTTCAGACAGAAGATGCTGCACGCACACATGGTACGTGATGAACTTGAGCAGCACTGCATGTTTAAGGGAATAGCTGTTTTGCACCGCAGTGGAAGCATTTGAGAAAAAAAAACTAATCTATCCCTCTGTGCCCAGCCAGCAGCATAGACAATTTAAATAAACAATAAGTATGGGCTGGATCCTGCTGTTGCCAGTTCTTGCAAGAGAAACAAGCAACCATATCTATGAAAACAAAGTAGCCCAAAGTAAGCCCAACAGGCAACCCACCACACTGCATGTAATCTGGATAAATTAAATGTGCCAGTGTTTTGTACAGAGGTGTATAAAAACAAAAAAATCCCGCTGAGCCACGTGGAGACCCAAAAGTCCCGGTCCGAGTCCAGTCTCATTGGTTATTTGTGGCACTATGAGTACTACTTCTATTGTGACGTCTGTATGGATGTGTCATGAGAGCCAAGACAGAGTCGCAAACGGCAGATGAACATCTTGTGAATGTTGTTAGCATACAAGTATTAAAACCCAATATAGTAGAAGCTAACCGGTTGACAGTGTTTACACTTGCCGACAACAATAATCTACTGAACAAAAAGTCTGTTTCCCAAATATCTGTTTGCAAATTTGCGCAATTCTGCCCACCACTGGGTAAATCTAATCTACGTCTGTTCTGGACAGTCATTGTAGGGAAATACATATGTGCCACTATTGTCCAAACAAAAGGTTCTAAAAGTAAATTTCTACTGAACCAATTAAATGGGTGAGCATTAAACTTTCCTAAACATCTCTGGAGACAAAATTTAATTTTTGCTTCAAGAAAGGTACAGATTTTCATTTGAATACAATTATTCCACATGTTTTACCCTTAAGAATATGACGCATTATCTACTATATGATTAAAATCTACCTTACTTCTATAACTATGGTAAAAGTTGTACAATACAAGCTATAAGCAGGATGGACCAAGATTAACATGAGGCAGAGACAAAGGGAAAGCATTCCATGAAAGCGGGTCTACAATTTAAACCAAAGTTCCCCCCCACTCCCCCTCCCTTCTTTGAACCAATCATTGTAATTTGGTTTCTTGTCATCCAATGTATAAAACAGATGTGCACTAAATGATTGTAAGTCATTGTTTGGGATATTTTGTGTATGGTGAGTTGAACAGAGAAGGAGCCCTTGTACAAGCAAATCTGAATATTCAATAAATTCTCTCTCTCTCTAAGGGCAACAGCGGCAGAATATTACACCAGGTGACCCGCCTGTCACCTAATAATAGGAAAATAAATCTATCCAACTGGATAGTACCAGAAAAACTTTTAAATTTAGGTTGTTTACATTGAGACAGCTTGTTTATAATTTACCATCAACAAAAGAAGAAAAAAAAAGTTTCATAATGTTTTTTAGGGTGCTGGTGGCACTTTAATGTTGGGAGATATTTACTTGCCACACTTTTAGCATGAAGTGACATTCAGTTAAACACCACAGTGTGAGTATTATTGCTGTCTATCCCTTTCGCAGCACAGTACACCCATCTTAACATGGCAACCTCCAGCAATATGACGCATCAATGCCAATGAGTTTAATGTATTGCAATAGAGTAATCAATTGTCATAGTTAAATCTATACCTTAGAGAATCAATAAAATAACACGAGTCTAAAAGTAGAACCAGAGAGACTTTACGGTAAAAAACAGCTACTACTACTTCAATCTGAAAAACTCACAGAGAAAGAAATGGCAATTAGAAGGATTTTATTGACACAATACTTTAAGTCTTTGGCGCTCAGACTTCGGCAGGAACATTAATGCTGAATTATACTTTAATATGCATAAGTAGATGTATGAGAACAGGGATGTCCACCCCCACCCCCCCAGGTCTGAAACTGGTGGTGGAGTGGAGATAGAAGAAGTTTGTTCAGTCCATATGGTGATGTGTTTAAGATAGATGTCCAACTTGATAAACACAGGTTTGCATGAACTGTCCATGATGAGCAAGCTTGAAGCGACTGTGGAGAGGAAAAACTCCCCTTTGGGAAGAAACCTCTGGCAGAACCGGGCCCAACATGGTGGTCTTCTGCCGGACCAATAACGAGGTGATAGGGAGTGATGAAAACTGAAGGGAGAAAACACTCTGATGGGTTGAGGATGGAGGAACGTCTTAGAAGCTAGATGAACTCAGCTATGATGGTGGAGAAGGGGTTGGGGGTGGGTTGAATCGGACATCTGATTCGAAATCCGACATGCAATCCGTTTGCGATTGCTGGTTAGCAGGCTGAGACGTGGATTTGAAGTTGCTTTTAAGATGAGCGCGGGATGCTGATTGGCTTCATGGAGGTGCGGTTCGTAGCTGATTGGCTCACATCAGAGGCGGATCGGACTCTGATTGAATGGAGGCAGGCGATGAGTTTCTTCAATTGAACTTGCGCTTCAGCTTCATTATGTGGAATTGAAATGTATTTATTTCTGCATTAGTAGCTTACCCACAAATATTCCTGATTGGCCTATAATTTAGGAAATAAATCTATGAGCTGTATTATTATTATTATTATTATTATTATTATTATTATTATTATTATTATTATTATTGATAATAATAAAAATAATAATACTGGACACGGATTGTATTTTCAGCAATGAACATACACACCGACTTAAAAGTGTACGCACACTTGCTTTCCTCAAGGACATGAACAATTGCTCACAAGAGAGAAGGGTGCGAGGAACTTTGTGGCATATTGCTGCAACTAATTTACCAGCAGCTAGGGGAAGTGCTGAGTGGACACAGCTCGGCGGCTGATTTGGGGCCAGATCAGGGGGCCCTCGGCGACAGGCAGACACAGCCAGGGAGCTGAGGCAGCGGAAAAAAAACCGTACCACACAAATGGCAAAACACACAGCCCACTCGTACCCACACCTTTGCTTTCACACACTTGTCTTTCACTTTCTTATCAAGCAAATGAGGGTGCGTGTCAAGGATATGCCACCCTCGGGTGCCAGCTGTAGCTCCTGTCGATGCATGTACTTTACTTTTGTTTGTTGCTGTTGTTCTTTTCGTCTTTTTTTTTTTTTTGAATTTGGCATCTGTCGCCTTGCTCCTTGCGCACGTCCATGCTGTGTCCCACCTCAATGACAAGGGCATCCCATCGCGCCAGATGGACCTCCCACCCAGCCGGCCTACACTCCCTTCATAAAAGTTGATCTTGTCACCGTTTTGAAAAGCAAGTGGCATTTCCCCCCAAAACACTGCACATACACACTTTGGTCCTGCTGTGAATATTCATGATCCTTTCTTTCCTGGTGAAGCTAAGCATTTGTATTTAATAAATACTTCAAACTATAAGCAGGAACGTAAATGTACACCAACCAGTCAAAACTTTAAAACAAAAACAAAGTATAGGCTCCCCTTTTGCACCCTGACTAATTCTGACCTTTAAATGCTAAAACTTTCAAAGTTGTTTTGGAGTAAATGCTTGGAGTTTTGTGCTGTTGAAAAAAAAATCACTCTTACTTTAATCTTCTTTCTTATCACATGTTAATGTTTCAGGTCATCAGCTTTTTAATAATGGGACAAATATAACACAATCACAAAAAGCAGTTTGAGTTTTCGTGGTAAAAGGTTACCTACTTTAATTGTTCTTCCCCTCAGTTAACGAGTCCACTGTGAAGAGTGTTGTTGACGGTGCTACCTGGTGGTGCTGAGGTATGATACGTTGGTTGATCTGCAATAAAATTGTACGTTTGAGTTTCTGACTGACCAGTCACCAATCAATTAAGACCAGAAGTGCTGGTTGACATCCGGTTTTGCTGTGCATCTCTAGTCTACGAGTTATTCTTTCAGGACTTTGGATGGAAATTTACAAGGGGAGAAGAAAACAATCACCTGATAAAAGGCTTGCTCCTTCATCTTTTACCAAATTTGAAATGTTTTACTGTTTCCATTAACAAAAAACAAATTAAACACTACTTTATTAAATATAAACAATTTTCTCAAATAAATAATCCTTGAAGGGGTTAATTTCAAAACAAGACCCAAATTAATACATTTTAATACAAGTGGACTCGAACAGGGAGACTTTGACCACTTTTTATGTCTTAACAAATTGTTTCAATGTTTTCATTTTGAGGTGGCAGCGATGACTTGACCCTTGAGGTTTCTCTTCAGTGAATTAATGACCATAATAAGACCTTTACTCATGTCAAGAGCTCTAAACTACTCTCAAACACATACCAGCTGGGTTTTGATCATTAGCTCTAATTCACAAAAACAACGCCAAGGCCCATTTTAAATTTCTAAGAAATTATCAATGTAACTGCCACTGAGCCAAATAAGTAAATGTCGGAGGAAAAAAGCTGTCAGGAAGTGTGATAAGACCTCAATTTGTGACACATTGGAATTAAAATACTGATGTGTTTAGATCTATGCATTTGTTTTGTTATTGATCTTGTGTTCTTGTCTTTAAAAATAAACTGTGATGTAACCCTTCCTGGGAGTCATGTCAGCCCGATGGCTGATGTTATTATTCTCAGCGTGGCATCCTGCTAAGCTTGCACCAGCATCCATTCCCCGATTAAGGACACCTTGCATAATGATCAGCTGTTTGAATTGCAGTGGCACATGTTGCTTTTTGCAGCATTTGAACTCAATAGTAGTTGCGGGGGGAAAATATTCCCAGTGTGTTGCAGCAAATGATGAATTGGATTCACGAGATTCCTGCTGTCACTTTGACAAAATATACTGAGAAAAAACTATATAAAAAATCAGTACTAAGAAAGTGAGCTCCGGTAAAAGTGGAAATAATTGCTAAAGGGCAATAAGGTAGCTACCACTGGTTGGTAAAATGTTAGGGCTTCTCCCCTGGACAGGTGTACAGTATCGCTTCTGCAGCAAGGAGAGTAAACAGATGCATGGATCCTGCAATCAGGATTGCTTATTGAGAAGTAAAAGCCCCTTCTTTCAGGGACACATAGATGATGTGTGATCTCTTTGTCATTTTTGAAGATTGCTGAGGATCCAAATTATGGTGGCCGACAGGGCCGATTCCTATAGGCTGAAGCATATATTTATGCTTCTTTTATATTTTCTATTTTTCTTTGTTTTCACACGGTCCTGCTGAGAGGGACGAGGGTGGTAGCCTATCAGAGCACTCAACAGGCAAGACACACTCATACACATTGTCAGTTTGAAACCACCAGTTCAACTTATAGATAATGCTTTTAGACAAGATTCTGGTTGAAAATCCACAAAAGGCAAGTCGACACAGAAAGCCCCCACCTTAGGCTGGAACCTAGAGCCCTCTCACTGCAGCCATCCATATTTGAACTATAGCTCCTTTTCACTGTGCAAACTGGAACAGTTTAGTGCCGCTAACAGGCCTTGTGGGAAATTTCTCTACTAACACATAAAAATAGAGCAATAGGGATTATACAATAAATCAACACCAAATTAGCATTTATTTGGGATACATAATCCCTAAGCCTGCCTCATTATCACACCTAATCATTGGTTATCAGTCCATAGACCCTCACACTAGTCAGATATCATGAAGTAGTAGCCCTACTAGTTTGCCTCCAAATGTCACCTCAGGGATCTGGCTTTGTGAATCCACAGCCCTGAGGGCAGGAAGCTCAGCAACATCTAACTCAGCATTTTTTTTTTTCCTGACACACAGCTCGCCGTGTGGTAGTTTGTGTGAGACATCGGGATCAGTGGGACTGCTTGCTTGCATCTTAAATTAATCGGTTCACATTTAGACAATGACCTACTGGAAAGTGGCCCGGTCAGCCAGTTTTAGCTGCAGTCCCCGCTCCTATGGGACTATTTTGGGTGGAACCACTGGAATTTTTTCATGACCTAAACCCTCAAGCATAGCATCTTAACCTTTTCCCTCTGTGTAACAGCCGGCTGCTGAATTCACAAAAGTGGCTTGACATTAAGAACAGCGAAGCTGCTGGGATTGAAACGGTGAAGGTGACGTGGTATAAAGACTTTTAGCTAAGGAGCAAGTCAGCAGAAGTTCTTAAGTGTATAGCGCAGGCCTTGGAGGTCAGGATAATTCCACAGCTCCAACACTGTCTGTTTTACTCCAGATAAAAAGGTTAGATACCCACTGAGAGAAAGCAGTGGACTGTGAACTATACACAACTGCACTACAGTTAGAGAGTAGATATACTGTGCATTACTCTTTCTGAACGGCAATAAATATATATTAAAGGACCAGGTCCCACTAAAGTATACCATATATTTAAAAAACATCAGACTGGGTTGTTCTGCTTACTTATATTATTGATTTTTTTTAAAGGCTATAATATTACTTATATTATTACGTTGGCTTTTGAAGCATTTTCAGCCACAGTCCACTCTGTATAAATCTCCCACAAATTCTTTAGTGGGCTACACCTTACGATTTCCTTAAGGATGTTAGCGGCTGTTAAGTGGACAACTATTAAGTCAGCAGTCATCCCCATGATTATGTGGGTGACAAGAATACAATTCAGTTTAGTTAATTTAAAAAACACTTAACTGATCCGAAAGGAGAATCAAATCTCGTAGCAACTCAAATGTTCCACGTTTCTTCAAAAAGTAGTTGTACATTGGGATGGCTGAAGAGATTGCACTGACCACAACGGACTTGTAAAAGATATTAAGCATCTTGCTAAGAACACTTGTGCACCTTAACTTCTTCAAAAAAGTACAGCTTGCTGGTTACCTAATTGTATCCAACGTCACTGTTGCATCTCTTGTCCAATCTGTTGTCGTGGTAAACAGAGTTATTTCATTCAATCAGTTTATTTATATAGCACATTATTTTGCTAAGTGCCTTAGCACTTAGTAAAATTAATTCAATCAAATTATACAGATTGGTAAAAACGTTTTCTGTCTAAGGAAACCCAGCAGATTGCAAGTCATTGATTTGCAGCAGTCACTCTCCCAGGTTAAGCATGCAGCCACGGTGGACAGTTGCTTGCATTGTTCATTTAACTTTTGCTGCAATCCCTCAGCATGCATGGAGTGACAGTGAAAAATGAAAATCCTCTTTAACGGGAAGAAACCTCCACCAGAACAATGCTAAGTCTCAACGGCCATCTACCACGACACAAGCATACACACAAGAAGAACACAGACGCACTGATCCAGGAACACTTTCTATATGAAAAAAAAATCTAAAAGGGTAATGGTAAGATTTGATCCTTTAGAGACTTCATCTAGGAGAGAAACACACCTAAGAGGATAATCTCTGAGCTAGTTTTTAACTCTAGAGGATAAGAGAAAGAATGAATCCCCACATAGGATTTAATGTCCTCTGTACCCATTTGGGGAATCCTCTATGCACTTCTGCAAACCTGGGCCATGACATAACTTTTCTGTATTAAAAATGAGTTTTATTGGACCTTATGTAATGTGTATTAAAAAGCTGGCTGTTTGGTTTTCAATACTTTCCAGGCACAGTAATCAAAATGAAGCGAAATAAGGTCTTAAAATATCACACTCTGTATGTAAATATTGAACTTAATCTTGTTTTCCGTGTTGACCCGGAAGCAACAAACACAGAGACAGATAATGGTTTAGAATGTTTATTGAAGTGAAAAATAACAGAGGGGTTATGGAAGTGGATGAGATCGTGGAAGGCGCTGGTCTCGGTCTGCGAAGGAGGAAGACAGAGACGGTGAGCGTCGGCCACAGACAGGCTGGTAAACAGGAGTGGAGAGGCTGACTTACAGATTGTAGTGACGTGTAGAACCGGGGAAGACTTAGTCAGGTTGTGGTGATCAGTGACAGGCCGAGGTGTGGTTCCAGGCTCCATAGATGGCTCTTCGGTGGAGGGTGGACAGGCCAGGAGTGTAACAGGATGCCAGCGGGTTGAGGAGCTGTAAGTCGACCGGATCTCCAGGAAGGCTCAGATAATTCAGAACTGTGAGTGAACTGGGCTGAAGATTGACCACAAGAGACCAAACTGGAGAAGTGGATGGAAGGCAGGACCAAATGAGATAAGAGAAAATGAATATTAGTGGAGGCAAAGGTTATGGAGCCAAGAATACAAGGAACAAGACTCAGGTGAGGTACTGCTCTAACACCTACCTTCCGTCTCCAGCCGCCTTAGATGCTCCTCATAATCAGCTGTGACGGGAAACAACTGGAGGGTGCAACCGCCTGTTGCACCCTGCTCGACAAGGAATTTGACTCTAGATTGCACAATGCTCATGATGTAATTACTTATACAATAATACAATAACGCAATAATGCAGCGATACAAATAAAAAGCAGCCTGCGGTATAGAGAACACATGTGAACACTATAACCAAGCAGACAGATTGAGACTATAATGCAATGGTGCAAAGGAGGCAGAAATTATTATTGGGACTTGGGACGACACTTCATCCTGCACCACCTAGGCCACCCAGTGACATACCCGGGATCCTGTTTCTGGACTTAACTCAGCTTTCAACACCATATCGACCCAGACATCCTTCAACAGAGGTTCTCCCAGCTCATAGTACCGGGCTTCACGTGTCAGTGGATCACTAGCCTCCTGACTGAGCAGCAAGTGAGGCTGGGGAGCATCCTCTTCCACTTAAGAACGATCAGCTCCAATACACCAATGAAGTATGCTCTCTTCCCGCTTATCTTATCCCTGTACTCAAATGTCTGCAACTCATTGGACTTGTCCGTGAAACTCCTGAAGTTTGCAGGTGACATCGCCGCCATTGGTCTGATCCATGAGGGTAGAAGTCCGCATATAGACAGTAAGATCAAATGTCTGTGCACTGTGAGCACTTTGACTAAAGTCAGATTCCATGATTGTACACACTTATGACCAAAAATGATGATTCTGATTGTAATGGGTTTCAGCATGCTTTATAAAGAGAAACATAAAGACCCGAGATCTGCAAAAAGGTTTCTCCTTCTGCAGCGTTGTCCAGTTTTTAGTCATTTGCCCCATTCCTATATGCATACAACAGGAGGAAATTAATTGTCAAAGTGAATGTCATCTCATTTAGTTGAATGTAATCCTGCGATGCTGATACAATCTTCCCAGCTGGCCTGAACCTCCGCCAAGATATATTGTTCAGCAGCTTCCCTTTTTAAGATCTCAATCTACAGAAAGCGCATTGCCTTTTTCCCCTCACTGTCTTTCCTTCCACTGCATTTTATTACACTCAGGGCATCTAACTAATGCAATGCACCGCTGGCCTGCTGCCACATGCCAATTTATGACACGAGAGCTTTGGCCACTCCATGCATACAAAATAATGTTGATTTGTTGTGCAGGCTGTAGTGCATCTCTCTCTCTCTCTCTCTCTCTCTCTCTCTAGAATGCTAATAAGTGTGGTAAAACACAGCACTTAAAAATGTCTGAGAGGTGATGAAGTGGATGATGATTATAAAATGCCCAAAATACCATAAACTCATTAGAGGCAGTACTTAAGTAAGCCATGAAATACATGATGCTGACTTGTATACTTTAGAAAATATGGGAAATGTGCAAGTGTAAACATTTCGTTTCACACAGTTGTAATACCATAATTGTACTCAGGTATACTTGTTTTCTGTAAATATGCCCATGAAAATCTACAGTAAAGGCATATGTTTTTTATATTGTTTATCTTTTCAGTGTTGTTTGAAACATCGGTAAATACAACTATGTTTTAATTTTAAAATCAGCATTTTGGAGCAGTGTCATGTGTGGTAGAAGGAGGACCCAAATGCACTAAAAGTCGAGACCAAAAGGGGATATTTCATGAGACATGGAGCACAGAAAGCACACAGGAAAAAACTGTGAGATGTACATGAGAATAGTCTGCTTAAATACTGAGGAGGAAAGACATAGAGAAAGCATGAGGAACAGGTCGAGTGAATCAAGTGAGAGCAATGAAAGCAGGAAGCTAAGGGAGAGGGAGGAGACACAGAAGCCTATATGGCAGAAAACAAGATACAAAAAGGCGCAAACAGAAACTACTAACTAAATAATAAGATGGAGTATAAACAAACACTGAATTGTGAAAAAAACTAAGAAAGCATGATTCCTGGTGATAGTGACAAGCAGAGGAATGCTTGAGGGGACAAACAAAAATTGTCTTTAAACAAAGGTGAGAATCCAATAAATCCAAATAAATCTTTTATTATATTTTTTTTATTTTTTGCAATTTATAACATTGGTTTGCTGCCATTTTTTTTTTTACTCAAGGACATTTATGTTACAGTTTTACATAAAGATATCTTACAGCACAACTACTTAACAAAATACTATGTAGATGTTGTTTGGTTTAAATCTAAGTTAGCTATCTTCTGTCGCTCCTCATTGTGGTGACATAAGAATTTGTGTTTTATTTTAACTGTACATTCAACCAAACAGCAACAATGAATATTGGATTCATATAAGCAGAGAGACAACATAGTTACCAGCTGTAGCAATCTACTAGAAGAGTTGAGAAATAACTCTATCACTTGGATAGACATGTTATATTATTGTTATCTTAATTATGCCAATTGCAACATGCAACGTCACAACCAGAACTTTAAATGTATTTTAATGAGATTTTAAGTCACAGACCAACATGAACTAGATTCTAAATGGAGCATAAGAGGATGATGATGAATCATGGCTTTCAAAAGTTTTATAAATAAAAAAAAATGAAATGTGTGGCGTACGTATGTATTCAGCTCCCGTTCCTCTGATCCTCCCAAAAACTCTAGTGCAACAAATTGCATTCAGAAATCCCCTTGCAATTAAATAGATTTCATCTCCGTGTAACTCAATCCCTTTGTTAATTGAGCTGTTCCACTAAAGTTCTCAGAGATTTCAGAACATTAGTGAAGAAACAGCAACATGAAGACCAAGGAATATAGCTGATGGGTCAGTGGTAACATTGTGGTGATAAGCATTAGGATTTAAAACACCATCTCAAGCTAGGTAAGAGTATGGCACAACTACACACCTACCAAGACTTGTATGTCCACCTAAACTCACAAGCAGAGTCAGTTAGTCTTAGAAGCTGCCAAGAGGTATATGGTGTCTCTGAAAGAGCTTCAGAGATCAACCACTCAGGTAGTGAAGTTATTATTTGTACACAACCAACTCTTCATATTAATGGAATCAGTCTTAAAGAGGCCATGACAACAGATTTCATTTTTCTGAGGTTTTGGGGGTATGATAATGATCTGTTGTGCACTGATGAGGCCGCGTGAATATCAAATGTGAATCACATAGGACCTGCTCAGTGGAGGTCAGCTTTGTTGCTTTGCGCAAAAATGGTCAGATCAGAAAACGGGTTATCTTTCTATGTTGGTTGTCTTTCCATGTAATTCATATTTTTTAATCAGAGCATACAATCAATTAAACAACCCCCCCCCCCCCCCCCACACACACACACACTTTCCCCACCCCCAAGTTGATGCACCAGTCATGTCATAATAATGGATTTGTAATGGAGTGTTGCTTCGAGAAGGGAGGTGTGGATGGAGTGGGAAGTGATGTGGGGAAGCCACGTTTAACCAGTTTTCCAAATGTGGTTGTAGCCAATCAGAGTGAAGTTAACTAGGTAGAGCTGAAAATTATTACCACAACCAAGACTTTTACTGAGGAGGGACATTTAGCCTGACAAGAACACAAGGTCGTGTTATTTTTTTTATTGAAATTCTTTGGAGAATTTACATATGCAGCAATGCCAACTACATACAATGGTTTATACAGTGATGTAATGTCACCTTTAATACATAAGTAGTAAGAAGAAAACAACTGTTCAAAGAAAGCCATGAGAATAGTGAACCATGAAGGTGGTCCTGGGGATAAAATAACAACCTGACATATTAAGATATTCAGTTGAACTTGAGAAACAAATGGTTACAGCCTATCAAAGCTGTAATATCTTTATAGTATAGTGTAACCTTGTAAACTCCTGCCTTGTGTAAAGGCAAAACAGTGAAACAGTTTTTACACAATGTTGAGAAATGGAATGCATTCGTAGTCCTGTCATGTTTAAATAATGTTCTGTTACATTGACTATATGAACTCTATAGTTTATGACTGATATGTTTCTTTTCAATGACCAAAAGTAATGACCATATAGGAGAACTATAAGGTGCATTTGGACCTCGTGTTAACATCAGAAAATTCTGCTAATTATTTTACGTATATCTGTACAAATTATTTGTACTAATCTTTCGTTAGTGCCTCATGACAGATTTATGGAAAGGCTTTGAATTTTAGCTTTTCTCATTTGTGAGAGCAGTTTCCAATAACTGATATGAGCCAAAATTGTAATTTTCTTTTCAAGCTAAGTGGAGGTTATAAATTGTTGCCAAGTCTGAATAGAGATTCTCAGCACGGAACAAATGGAGTCAAACAAACACAAAAAAGGCATTTATGCTGCAGAGATAGCATTTTCTCAGAATAAAAAAGCTGACTTTCTTCCATCTGTAACAGAAAAAAATAAATTCAACATTTTCAGTAATCGAATACCTTTTATCAAGATTTTTTTTTTTTAAATACACATGCTTTTTTTCATATGTGGCCGATAGTATTTACTTTGTGTGTTAGCGCTACACTTCCACTATAACCCAGAGTCTCCGCATGGTTTGGTACTTCTGGTAAATATGTGTGAAAAGCATTAAAATGAATGCAGCAGCATCACAAATAAGAAGACAAAGTTTCACCTGTTTTTGTAACGTTCCTGGCACTGGGGCTGTTAATTGCTGTCACCTGTTCCGGCTCCACCTCTCCAGTATAAAGGTCCCCTGCCTTTCAGCCTCCAGTGCCAGAACGTCTCGAGCCAACCCGGTGAGAACTTCCAGCCTTCTGAATAACCTGTCTGTCAGTCTGAAGCCCGACCTGTTTTTGCCCTGTTTTTTGAGCCAGCTCTGCCCTTTTCGGATCCTGTCTGCCCGCCCTGAGTTCTGCCTGTCAGTCTCTGGATTTGGATTGCTCACCCGTGTACCGACCTTATCAGCCTGTGAGTACCTGAGATTGCCTGTCCCCCTAAACTGTCTGTTCTTTGGATTCTGACGCGGACCTGGACCTGGAACCCCCTTTCGGATTTGCCCTTGGAAACCTCTGCCTAATCAATCGCCCTCACGATATCGGACCCGGACTGGACTCGGACAAACGACCTTGGATAATCCTGCACGGACTCTGCCGCCCTCAGGGGCCAGAAGTAACCCCGACAAGCCCACTCTCCACCAGGTTAGTGATCCAGCTTCTAGTCCACCTTTCTATCTGGCTCCGCTGATCACTAACCTGTCGTCTCGTCACCAGGAGCTGCCAGCCGCTGAGCATGAGCCGCACGCAGCAAGGGCCGTGCAACCCCTTCTTTTAATAAAATATCAAAGCGTCACTGACCTGTTTTCGGGTTGTCTTTTGGGTCCATCCAAATTCATAACAGTACGTTCTGGCCATAAGTAAAATGGATCCTTCACCCGAGGCTCAGTGGCGCGCGGGGGTTGAAAAATCTATTTCAGAGCTAGAATCCGGTGTTTCGGAGATCCTCAATCACCTCCGCAACCCGACCAACCCGTCCCCTCCACTTCCGCAAACAGCTCCTCCGAGCGGCCCGTCACTTCCGGTTACGTCATCCGTACCTGAGCCGCGTCTCACCCCGCCAGGCTCTTTTAGCGGCGGTCCGGAGCATTGCCGGGCTTTTTTGACACAATGTGAAATTCACTTCGAGCTGCAACCGTCCTCCTTCCCTTCTGAACGGTCGAAGGTGGCCTATGTAATCTCCCTGTTGGCCGGTAAAGCCAGATTATGGGGCACCTCCGAGTGGCAAAATGATGCACGTATTTGCCACTCGTATCATGACTTCTCTAGAGAACTGACTCGAGTTTTCAGTCCTGTGCTGCCCTGCAGGGAGTCCTCTAGGGGGCTCTTATCCTTGAGACAGGGGGACAGGTCCGTCTCAGACTACATTATTGATTTTCATTTACTGGCAGCAGAGAGTTTATGGAATGAGTTCGCCCTCATGGATGTTTTTATTCATGGTCTTAATGACAAGATCAAAGATGAACTAGCCACCCGGGAGTATCCCAGATCTTTAAAACAGCTCGAGGAGCTGGTCACACGGGTGGATCTCCGTCTCCTGGAGCGAAGGAGGGAGCGTCGCTCAGTCTCTACTACTCACCCTCGTTCGTTTTTCTGCTGCTCCCTCTGTTTCATCATCTGCTCCTCCTAAGCTCCCAGAACCGGAGCCGATGCAGATTGGAAAGGCGGGGCTGTCCAAGGAGGAGCACCAGCGCAGACAACAGTTGGGCCTCTGCCTTTACTGTGGAGGAACTGGTCACCGAGCCCGGTCCTGTCCGGTAAAAGACCAAGCTCAGTAGGGGGTAAGGGGTCCCTGCTGAGCTACACCAGACTCTCTGTCCCCTCCGACCGGTTACTTCCGGCCACTCTAACCACTCCTACTAAGTCCCACAGGGTATCCGTTTTCATCGATTCTGGAGCGGACACTGAGTTCATGGATGAGGCGTTGGCCAGGAAATTGAACATCCCTCTGCTTCAAGGCTCCTCCCCCCGCAGTGTGCTTGCCCTGGATGGCCACGAACTGAACCACTCCCGCCTCATAACAGAACCTTTGGAACTGACTATGGGAGGTAATCATAGAGAAAAGTTGTTTTTTATGATTATTGACTCCCCGCAGGTCCCAGTGATTTTGGGCGCGACATGGCTCAGAAGACACAACCCTCAGATTGACTGGCGGCGGGTAGAAGTTACGGGCTGGGCGGGCTCCTGTTCTGAATCGTGTTTGCTTTCTGCTCAGCCACCCATTTCTCCTGAGGGTAAGGATGCTGATTACTACCCTGATCTGTCCAAGGTTCCTTCCTGTTACCATGATTTGAAGGAGGTTTTTAACAAGGCCAAGGCAACGAGCCTTCCTCCTCATCGTCCCTTTGACTGCGCCATTGACTTATTACCCGGAACCGTTCCGCCCAGAGGGCGTCTTTACTCGTTATCACCGCCCGAGTCCCAAGCCATGCAGGACTACATTAATGAGTCCCTAAGGGCCGGCATCATTCGCCCCTCCTCATCTCCTGCAGGGGCGGGGTTTTTTTTTGTCGGAAAGAAGGACGGCTCCCTTCGCCCTTGCATTGACTATAGGGGGCTCAATAGCATTTCGGTTAAAAACCGATACCCCATCCCATTAATGAACACTGCGTTTGACCAGGTCCAAGCAGCAAAGGTGTTTACTAAGCTGGACCTACGCAATGCCTATCATTTGGTCCGCATAAAGGAAGGAGATGAGTGGAAGACCGCTTTTAACACACCAACGGGCCATTATGAATATATGGTGATGCCTTTTGGCCTAACCAATGCCCCAGCGGTTTTCCAGAGCTTGGTAAATGATGTTCTGAGGGATATGATTGGCCGTCTTGTTTTTGTCTACTTAGATGATATCCTCATTTACTCTGAAGATCTTACCCTCCACAAACAACATGTCCGCTCAGTTCTTCTCCGGCTTCTCCAGAACCAGCTTTATGTTAAAGCTGAGAAGTGTGAGTTTCACTCATCATCAACCTCCTTCCTCGGCTTTATCCTATCCCCCGGTCAGATTTCCATGGACCCGGCCAAGGTCCGGGCCGTCACAGAATGGCCCACGCCTGTAGATCGAAAGCAGCTCCAGAGGTTCCTGGGGTTCTCTAATTTCTACAGGAGGTTCATTCGAAATTTCAGCCAAGTTGCTTCCCCACTTCACGCACTCACCTCCAGCAAGACTAGGTTTGCTTGGAACGAGCAGGCTGACCAGGCCTTCAAGCGCCTAAAAGGTCTTTTCACCTCTGCCCCGGTGCTAGTTTCTCCTGACCCTGAGAGGCAGTTTATAGTGGAGGTGGATGCTTCAAGTTCCGGGGTTGGAGCGGTCCTCAGCCAAGAATCCACTGACGGCCGTATTCACCCCTGTGCCTTTTTTTCCCGTAGGCTGTCTAAAGCTGAGCAGAACTATGATGTGGGCAATCGTGAACTTTTGGCTGTAAAGTTAGCTCTCGAGGAATGGAGGCACTGGCTCGAGGGCTCCAAGCTCCCGTTTTTGGTCTGGACTGACCACCGTAACCTAGAATACTTAAAAACTGCCAAGAGGCTCAACCCCAGACAGGCCAGGTGGGCGTTGTTTTTTGGCCGTTTTGATTTCACCCTCTCCTACAGACCCGGTTCCAAGAATGGCAAGTCCGATGCTCTGTCCCGGGTGTTCGAATCTTCAGAGAAGGACCTCGACCAAGAACGGGGGTTCATCTTACCCGACACGGTAAGGTGTGCTGTCTCCCGCCTCGGGCTAGAGAGAGAGGTAAGGGAGTCTCTTGGGTCTGCTCAGATACCCAAGGCCTGCCCCAAGGACAGGTTATTCGTTCCCCATCACCTCAGACCTAAGGTCATCGACTTTTGCCACAGCTCCCGCTTATATGGTCATCCCGGCATCAGTAAGACCCTTAAGCTCATCCGCTCCCAGTTTTGGTGGCCTTCCCTGACCACAGATGTCAGCCAGTTTGTCTCCGCCTGCTCACCCTGCAACCAGGCTAAGGCATCCCGTCGTCCCCCAGCAGGTCTGCTCCGTCCCCTGCCTGTTCCTTCCCGGCCTTGGTCCAGCCTTTCGATGGACTTTGTTACTGGCCTCCCGCCCTCTGACGGCTACACTGTTATCCTCACTATTGTAGACCGTTTTTCAAAGATGGTTCATTTGGTCCCTTTACCTAAGCTCCCCTCAGCCAAGGAGATGGGATTGATCCTAGCCAAGGAGGTGTTCAGGCTCCACGGTCTGCCTTCCGATATTGTCTCAGACAGGGGTCCACAATTTGTGGCCCGTTATTGGCAGGAGTTCTGCGCCATGCTTGGCATCTCTGTAAACCTCTCCTCAGGCTTCCACCCTCAAACAGATGGCCAATCAGAGAGAATGAACCAAGAAGTTGAGACTAAGATTCGCCTCTTCTGCCAGTCTGACCCCTCTAAATGGGCTCGAGATTTACCCTGGGTGGAGCACGCCATTAATGCCACACCATCCTCCTCCACTGGTCTTTCCCCATTCTACGTGGTTTATGGCTTCCAGCCGCCAGTGTTTGCCACTGAAGAGGTGAAGTCCAGGGTCCCGTCTGCTCGTCTCTCGGCCCTTAGGTGCCAACGCGCCTGGAGGAAGGGCCAAGAAGGGCCATTCTTGCTGCCTCCAGTAATCAGGCCCGCGCAGCCAACCGTCGACGGAGTCCTGCCCCTCAGTACCAGGTTGGTGACAGGGTTTGGCTGTCCACTAGAGACCTCCCCCTGAAGGTCGACAGTAAAAAACTGGCACCCCGGTTTATCGGCCCTTTCACCATCACCAAGGTGGTTAATCCTGTGGCGGTTCGCCTCCGTTTGCCTCCGGCCATGAAGGTCCATCCCACGTTCCATGTTTCCCGGGTCAAGCCGGTCAAGACCTCCAGCATGCTTCCCGCCTCCACGCCCCTACCTCCCACCCGGCTTGTTGATGGCTCTCCCGCCTTCACTGTAAAGAGGATTCTGAAGTCTCGCATATGGGGTCGGGGTACCCAGTACCTCATTGATTGGGAGGGTTACGGGCCGGAGGAACGCCAGTGGGTTCCCTCCCGCAACATCCTGGACAAGTCTCTAATTAGCGACTTCCACAGGGCCCGTCCGGACCAGCCCAGGGCGCCTGGAATTCGCCCTTGAGGGGGGGGGGCTCTGTAACGTTCCTGGCACTGGGGCTGTTAATTGCTGTCACCTGTTCCGGCTCCACCTCTCCACTATAAAGGTTCCCTGCCTTTCAGCCTCCAGTGCCAGAACGTCTCGAGCCAACCCGGTGAGAACTTCCAGCCTTCTGAATACCTGTCTGTCAGTCTGAAGCCCGACCTGTTTTTGCCCTGTTTTTTGAGCCAGCTCTGCCCTTTTCGGATCCTGTCTGCCCGCCCTGAGTTCTGCCTGTCAGTCTCTGGATTTGGATTGCTCACCCGTGTACCGACCTTATCAGCCTGTGAGTACCTGAGATTGCCTGTCCCCCTAAACTGTCTGTTCTTTGGATTCTGACGCGGACCTGGACCTGGAACCCCCTTTCGGATTTGCCCTTGGAAACCTCTGCCTAATCAATCGCCCTCACGATATCGGACCCGGACTGGACTCGGACAAACGACCTTGGATAATCCTGCACGGACTCTGCCGCCCTCAGGGGCCAGAAGTAACCCCGACAAGCCCACTCTCCACCAGGTTAGTGATCCAGCTTCTAGTCCACCTTTCTATCTGGCTCCGCTGATCACTAACCTGTCGTCTCGTCACCAGGAGCTGCCAGCCGCCGAGCGTGAGCCGCACGCAGCAAGGGCCGTGCAACCCCTTCTTTTAATAAAATATCAAAGCGTCACTGACCTGTTTTTGGGTTGTCTTTTGGGTCCATCCAAATTCATAACAGTTTTGGAATAGATTAAGTAGGTAAATATTTTTGTATGTATGTATGTCCCCTTATGATATCCTAGACCCCGATCCAAGGTGGCAGAATGTCCCTCTGCGTACCAACAGGCTGCCATTGTCATTCCCGAGTAGCGGTGGAACAACCAGGATTGGATCTATGAGATACACTGGAGCTGGAGTCTTTCTTGTTGCTTTCCCTAGCAGTTTAAACATATAATGGCGCTGAACCTCTTTGCCTTCGTTTTAGCTGCAATTTCTGGACTACTTTTGCGGTGCAGAACTGGATTATATAACAGATCCTGCAACTCCCATCCATATTTTTTACTTTTTTCTACACTGGGTATGAGCAGGGTTTCCCATGTGTCATACAAGGCCTTCTGCTGTCGTTTTCAGTCCCAGTTGAGTTGGTCAAACAATCCAGTCTTTTCCTTCTTCAGGAGAGCTTCACTATTTCGGACAGAGCTTTCTAAATGTTTTTTGTAAAGTACATAACTCGGTCCACAAGTCTTATAGGAGCTCACTTAAGCAGAGATTTTTGATAGTTTTATTGCTGTTAATGTTTGGTAATCTGCAACCTAATCCAGGCCCTGGCTTGGATACACCTGCAGATTTTCAAGCAAGATCTGGTCTTGGCTTTCTCCATCTTAATGTACGAACCATAGTTAACAAAATGGACTTGATTTGAATTTGGGCACATTCTACAGATGTGGATACTTTGATTCTTTCCACCTGGCTTAATAAATATACTACAGATAATGATATTCACACTGATGGTTATAACATTTTTAGGGCTGATCGACCCAGGTGGGGTAGAGGTGTTGCAATTTTTATCAAAAATAGGTTCCATGTGAATGCACTGGTCTCAAAATCTGTACCCAAGCAGTATGAATTTTTAGCACTGGACACTGAGGTATCTAAAAACATGCATCTAACTGTTGTTGGCTGCTATAGGATGCCATCAGCTCACAACAGTGCTCTCACTTCTTTAATTCAGCTTCTGTGAGAGCTGAAAAGACAGGACTCAGACCGGACCTAATGTGTGAAGGCAGATGGGCTCTCATCACAAACACTCACTAGAGGAGTACCACAAGGGTGAGTACTAGGACCTCTACTATTCATTCTTTAAATAAGTAACATAAATCAGAATATCATACATGCCCATTCTCATTTCTATGCTGATGACAATTATCTACAGCTCAGCACCCTCATTCCACAAATAAAACGCTGTAAAATAGATATTTTACAGTTCCCAGTGACTTCAAGACAGACCAAAGCATTCCCGTACGAAACTCTGGTGCCTCCAACAACCCATCGCTCAGTTACAGTCAGCTTTTGACACCATTCAAAATAATCTCTTTAATCTAAAACTCATCCTCAACTCAGACAAAACAAAATTCATGCTGTTCTCAAACACCCAATCCAACTGTCAAATCCCATCACAAATCACCACCTTTCAAGGAGCTCAAAAAGAATCAGTTAACCAATACAAATACCTCAGAATCTGGATTGATAGTAAACTTTCATTTACACACCACATTAAACTGCTTGTAAATCCACTTAGAGTCAGGCTGGGTTTCTATTTTTCGAATTCGGGCTTCTATGTCCTTTGGGGCCAGAAGGAGGCTTGTTGCAGCCACATTTATGACATGTTGGACTATGGTGATGTATTGTACTTGCACTCATCAATTCAGAGTCTCAGAGCTCTCTATACTGTCTACCATGGAGCTCTAAGGTTCATCAATTGCCTCATCACTGTATACTTTGTGTTTGTGTTGGCTGGCCCTCTTTGGCATCCTGCAGGCTTGGGCATCTGTACTTACTTGTTTATAAATGTTTACTTTGTCAGGTTCCTTGTTACTTATAAATGTATTTTTCCGAAAAAAAATTACCGGTTCCTATCATCTTCGTTCCACAAACCTATTTTTATTGTCAGTTCCAAAAGTCCGATCTGAGCTGGGAAAGAATAGTTTTCAGTTTGGTGCTCCTTTTGCATGGAACCTTCAACAAAATGACTTGTTGCTGAGGGAGCTTGTCTCCTTGGAATCTTTTAAAAGACATTAAAATGACAGAGACGCTGTCACATTAACATGTAGTTGTCTTAACTGATTGCTTTTAATTATATTGTAAAATCTGTTGCTTGTGACGTTTGAAACTTTCAATGGTTTGTAATTGTTTTGTATCTGTGGATGAATGTTTATAACTGACATGTAACACTGCTGCCTGTTTTGGCCAGGACGCTCTCGTAAACAAGATTTTTTTAATCTCATAGAGACTTTTACTGGTTAAATAAAGGTAAAAAATAATTATTAAAATGAACCTTTATTGGATGGATGTAGCACAGCAACATAATTATTAAATAATTAAATAAGGGGAAAGACCATGCTGTTAAAATAATGTAAGGCAGATTTGTATTGACCTTCAGTTATGTCAGAAAATAGCTACAGGGAAAAAGCCAATCAACTAAACTTACACATACAAATGATTAGGATAATTATTACGGCTGCCGTTATAAGGTGCAATAATTATGCAAATTTGAGTGTGCAGGTGCCCATCTCTGATTGGCTCCTGAAGACCGGAGATGACGGATTGGTGGCCTGCAGGAGGAGATGACTATTTAACACGCTGATGCTCATCTTCTGCTCATCTCAACTGGCTGCACTGTTTCTGCTGTTACAGTTAAATCACCTTTATAAAAAGTACATGATGATGTTGTAGGAGTGAGCTGCCATTTATTTTTGCATCTAGTTTTCTCCTGCTTATATTAGTTAGGGAGGTGAGCTTTTGGTCATTTGGTTTATCTATTTTCACATTGGTAAGTTTAGGTTAATATTAAGATAGTTGATTTTGTTTATTGTGTTTGGTATCATAGCTTACTCTGAAGCCATATATACTCCAATTGTTGTAACATCTAATGCAAAATACAGTTTTAAATAAATGTCATTATAGGATGTTAAATAAACTGTGTGTGTTGGGTGCGTGAGGTCTGAAGAGGATGGGTCATTCATGTTATGGCCACCCCTAGACGGGTCATAACAGTAATAAATTATTTTTTTAAAACAACTTGAACTACGACCAACAAGGTCTCAGGTTTATATTTTCTACCCCATATAGTCAGGAGGATAAAAAGGCTAGATAAGTCTTTATATCAAATATTACAACTATATCTGGAACCCAACAAATTATTTGGGAGGCCAGTCGAGAAAAAAATAATTTTCTGTCCTACCATCACAAATACTATTGTGGATTTTCATAAATAGCTATTGGACCTATGTGTTTTGGTCTTAAAATTGAGCCTTTCAGGAACAACCGCTATTCAGATGAATACATGATAAACCACCCTGTGCCCACAGTAAGCTGTGGGCCTGCTTGTCTTCCTAATGCCTTGGAACCTTGTGAAAGTTTTTGAAATACCAGAATAGTTCAAACAAACACGTGGTTGCCTACTTTTTTAGCAGAAATACCTCACTAAACAAAATCTGCCTTCTTCCATGACCAGCTCAGTCCCCTGACATCTGGGGAAAGAGATTGCATGAGGAATTGTAAAAAAAAAAAAAAAAAAAAAAACTCATTCCATTATTTGTTCAAGTGGGGATCAAATAAATAAATGCACTTAAATTTAACATTGGCTATTTCTAAGCCTTTTTGAGAGTGATTGTGGTACTGTCCAAAAATATTAGTTCATTTTAAGACCTTTTACATATCTTTACCAGGAGTGCCCATAAATCTGCAAGGTGTTGTATTTCTCCCAGTGAATATGGATTTAGAAGAACACAATCCTTTGAACTAAGGCAGTTACTATAGAGAACATGAAGCAACTTTCCCAACAGCTATAACCCACTGCATCCCTGCTTTGGTGACATACACTAATTGGTTTTGCAGACGACAAAAAAGATCAGTGAGAAAGATGAGATTTCAAATGTCACCAATTCTTATTTTGCTTCTACCTCAGCAAAGAGTTTCAGCAAGCAGCCAGACTCCTATTTTTACCATGTCTGTTTTCCCTTCCTGTGAAAATGTCAGCAGATTAAAATGTGCCTATTTGGAATCCAACTCCCTCCTTCCAACAGATGCATTTAAATACTGGTCTATTAGTTAAATGGATCATCCACCGGTTGCAGCTGTCATGAGGCAAGAGGCATCTGGACATGGATCGAGCCAGGAACTTTTTTTTGCCGTATCTCCAGTGCTATACCCACCTTACTGTTTTGATCAGAAAATCAAACATAGTTAACCTTTTTTTAGTGTTATGTTTAAACATGGAATGCAACACCTCTTACCTGATGTCAGGTGCAGTCGCAAAACTCCTTTAGAATTACCTGAGCTTGAAACACTGCACAGGTAGAACTTTTATCTTTTGCACTCGTTTTCACAGGGCGTTTGAGATTAGAACACGGACCCCAGAAGGGTCAATGGTGGATTATTTTGAAGTGAAGCGTCGGCATAATTATCCTTTCCAGTTCCGCATGAGAAGGGGATGTGGCAATCTGGAGGCCATTTAGTAGCAGAGCCAGAGAGGGAGAGTGCTTGGACAGAGGCCCAGTGACAAAAGGTTAGCGCACTATAAATAGTGCTGACAGAGTTAATGTTAATGACAGAGAGAGCCAGAAAGAGGACAATCCACACACAGCACTACAAGGAGGTCAGTCTTGCTTGGGGTAATTGCCGGGAAAAGCGTCCAAAAACGTTAAACATTGTATTGTATTTTCACTTTTGCAGAATTTGGTCTCATTATAACCACCACCCTTAATGGATTTTTTACATGGTAGATCAAACGGTAAATGGAATAAATGTATGTATCACTTTTCTAGTTATACTGACCACTCAAAGCGCTTAATAGTTCCATTAACCCAATTGCACAAGCTAACCTACACACACTCATACACCGATACACAGATTGGTAGGTAACTTGGGGTTAAGTGCCATGCCCAGGGCCACATTGACATAGGCCAAGGGGAAGAAGGAACTGACCCATAACTTTCCAATTACAGGATGACTATTTTACCCGCTGAACCACAGCAGGTAGAGTTTACCCATTCTTCATTGCAAAGCAGCTCAACAACAGTCAGATTGGATGGAGAGTTTGTGAACATCAGTTTCCAAGTCTTTTAACAGATTCTCAATTGGCTCTAGGTCTAGACTTTGACTGGTCTATTCTAATGTATAGATATGGCTTTCCTCCAGCTGTTTTTGACTTGCGTCGTACTATGCTGGAAGGTGAACCTCAAACCAAATTTCGTGCCTTTTGCAGCCTCTAACCAGTTTTCTTTTAGGATTCAGTGATGCATCTTCCAGTCAACTTCCTTGTCCTCATTGAAAAAAACAAAACAAAAAAAGCAGACTCTGTGTCACAGTAACAATGGTGTTTTCAGGATTTCAGTGTTCCACCACTCATTTTTCATGTAGTCCGATCTGACTGAAGCACTTTCTTGTAAATTTGCAGTGTCCCCTACATGCCTTGTGGAAAACATGTTGTTTTTTTCAACATCGGATGCCTTTTGACACTCATTAAGGCCAGATTTATGGAGTACACAGCTAACTACTAGTTAGAGCAACCAGTTATGTCAACAGATTATTCAGTCTGAGCTATGGATCTCTGCAGCTCCTCCAGAGTTACAATTGGCCTCTTAGTGACCCTCTGATGAAGCTCTCCTGGCACAGTCAGTGATTTTAAGTAGATGCCAATGTCTTGAGTTTTGCAGTTGTGTCACACTTTCCATTTTCAGATGAAGGATTTAAGATGTTTAATTCCCAATCTTGCTTTGAAATGCTTAGCTGTGTTTGTTGCTCGTCTTGATCCTGCTTGTTCACCAATGTTCTTTCCCAAACTTCTAAAGGCTTTCACAGAACAGATATATTTATGCAGAGATAAATTACGCACAGATTGACCGTGTTAACTATGTAACTAATTAGCAGGATCGAAGTTGGTTGTAATAGATTAAATTTATGGGCATCAGAGTAAGCAGGGCTGAAAACAAAGACCCACCACACCTGTCAGATTGTTATTTATATGAAAAAACATAAATACAATAAAGCATCCATTCTTTTATTTCTGCTTCACAATCTTGCACTACATTTTGTTGTTCCATTGCATCACGAGAAAATCTTTTTATGGGATAAATAATCTATAAAACCTAAAAAGTAAAATACATTGGATAAGCATTACATCCTTGTCCAGCCACTGTCTTTTCAAAACTGTGACATTAAACTGTTCAGATGTCTGAATAATGGTTGATGTTCTGTCATATGTTATGCTCATGTGTTCTAAAGTGTTATAATCCAATTGGATTTAACAGAGCTCATTGGGCGTCTACCCTGATACACCCATTACTGCCGATGAGGGCTGTTCACATCTGTCTGCTAATGTGAACAGCGGCTTGCTCTCACATTCACACATGAACAAACATACAATAAAAGAGATGGTAGGGGAACTTTGAATCAGGAAATAATCAATATCCTTGCTGAACTGAGCCACCGATAAGGTATTACAGGTAGTTTAATTCCCATTTGGAAATGGCGTTCTTTGTGAATCACACATTTCCTTCGACTCGCATCAAGATCTGTCTCCTTGTATGCAAATGAAATGACTCTGAAAGTGGCAGTAGCATTAAATGTTGCTCGGGCACCCAGGCCTAAGTGTGTGGATAACCTTTCAGCCGTGCAAAAACGGAGGGGGAGTTTGGGGAGAGCATCCCGGTGTTAACTGCAAAGGGACGCAGAAGCCATCTCTGAAGCATGCCTCTGTTTGGTAATCGTTACCATTATGGCTCGACGCCACCACTCGCTGCATTTCAAGTGATTCTGAGGCCCTGCTCAGTGGCATGGATATTCCACCTCGCTGTTCTCACCAAGCTGTCTCCGGAGAGCTGGCGCTCATCAACCCTAAATGGGGTGTCTGTGTTTGTGTGTGTGTGTGTGTATATGTGTGTAGTTGTGTGTGCCTTGAGCCATTGTAGCTGAGGCCCATCACGCTGAAATGTGCTGAAGTGCTAGACTTTAAACTGGGTGGGTTTTCGTTTTCACCAGCTATTGTAGCATGAAAGAAGCACCTGCAGAGTGGCCAGAAACCCACTGTCGAAGGTTCACTTAAACTGCTATGATGCCATTTAATGCAGCGATGTTGTATGAGTCATTGACATCCTTACAAGTCAGTGGTTTCCAGACCCCGAAAGGGGCCGCTAAAGAGACCAGGGTGTTGGGCTGAGGCAGGGGACTCTGCAGACCACCTGATTTAAGACATGTAGTAACGAAAAAAGGGCGATTTTGTAGAGATATCATTTCTCTCCTGTTTGATACTTTTGGGTTTTGCTTTAGTTCAATTTCCTTTAATTTATATCAGAATCAATTTAATTGGCAGCAGTTGGATTGATTAAAAAAGAGGACTGTAAAGCCGGGCGTACACTGTACGAGTTTTTCAGTCGTGGTACTTATATACATTTCAAACTGTGCGAGGGAACCGCGGGGTTTAAAAGTTCACCGCTCATGATCTGTGCGGCGCGACGCTCGGACGAGACCGGACTGCTCACACTGTACGTCGTGTCCCCTCTGGGACCGCTCGCTGTGGTGGCAGAGGCAGGGGAGCGACGGTAGGTGACAGGGACCCAGAGCAGGGGTTCGAGCCCAGCTCTGGCGAAGCCCGCAGGAGGCACCGGGCGTCGGGGGAACGGAGGGGAGAGAGGAGGGACGAGACGCACCGGCGGCCGCGCGGCACGGCAGGTCGCCCGGCCCGCCCCCCCAACAAGCGGAGGAGTGCCGAAACAGGCAGCAAGCGCGTTGCGGACCGCGGAGGAGTGCCGAAACAGGCGGCCAGCGCGTTGCGCGGACCGGACGGCTCGCCCTCCCCAACACCGGCCGGAGGTTGCTTCAGGGACGCCCGCTTCCCTCCCTCCGCTGGCGGGGACGGAGAGGAGGGGAGGGCGCCCCCTCGTAGCTCTGCTTGAACAGCAGGATGCGCTCACGAAAACCTCACGACAGCCGACTGAATTTCAAACATGTTTGATTTTCACCGATCGTCCGATTCCTGATCTGGAGGTAGTCGTGAGAAGCCAGTCCCCCCTCCTCCCCCCTCTACGATCAAGCTGAAATTCGGCCGATTCAAAAAATGCTCGCACGACTGAAGAATCGGCCCGAAAAGGGGAAAAACTCGTACAGTGTACGCCCGGCTTAAACAAGATGGAAAGTATATTGATGTCTCAACACTTATTCCCAACCTTTTGTAAAGATGTGTAAAACCCATTGAACACATGAATGTCACATGACTTTGCAGATAGCTTTAAATATGTTTGCCTCCTTAACCATCATCCTCATTGTAATAAACTTTGGTCTTCAGTCATGTATGTTACAGTTACAGAGGTTTTAAACCTTTTAACTTCTGCTCTGACTGTATATGTGGATAAAGTTGGGTAATTTTTGTTGTTGTAATTTACTTATAAAGATCAACACATGTCTGCCTTACTTCAGTGGGATGTTTGCTTGTCTTTCCCATTTTGAAGAGAATTGGCCACAAGAAGAGGCCACAAAGAAAGCAGCAACAGGCAAATACCTGCAATGATTAAGGCATGTTCTGAGAAGTCAGCTCAATGGCAAGAACAAGGTCTGGGCAATCAACGGCTATGCCTTGCCACTAATTAGATAGCCTGCTGGTGTAATAAGTTGGCCAAAGGAGGAAATCCAGACCACAGATGTTAAGACAGGAAAGCTACCCATCATGCATGGTAGATTCCAAATCCAGTATGAACAGGGCTAAGATCCTGTGGGACTTCCAGATACAAAATGGTAATGGCCAACCAACCAGACATTGTGATCATTGATAAGCAGCAGAGGACAGCCGTTGTGATCAATGTGGGCATCCCAAGTGATGGAAACATCAGGAAAAGAGAATCTGGACAAATACCAGGGGCTCAGGGAAATACTAGAAGGAGCCTTGAAGGTGAGTACAACAGTAACGCTTAAAGGCAGCAGATGGTCTATGGCTGCTTGAGATTGCACAAGAGATTTCACCAGCATTGCCAGTTCCTCCAACTTGTCCCCAGGGTTGGTTACTGCCATGGCCTCCAGATCAGATGAAGCTCCTACTCCATCATCAGGTGCCTCCTCTTGGCCTGGCTTTTTCCCACCTCTCGTCATCATTTTCCCACTGCAGCGTGACCGGTCCCACTCTTGACACCACTTGTCGGTTTGATGGCCTTTTGAGGCTGGAGTTTCAGCAGGAATGATGATGATGATGATGATGATGATGATGATGATGATGATGATGATGATAGAAGCAGAAGCATGTGGAAGCAACAACACGTTTATTTGTTGGCAGCAGCATACGACCAACCTCCCTTCACAGACACAATCACTTCCTTAAATACCTGCAGCTGATTAAGGGCTAAACCACCATGCCCCAAACAATATACTGCTTTCACCTGTAACATACAATATTTATCAAATAAAATATACATATACACATTCCCAGTCATTTTTATAAATATTTTATATTTTAGACATACACCTAGAACCTTAAAACAAATGTGCAAAAGTTCCCAGTTTCCCATGGTCTCTCCCGGAACCTATAAATGGTGTCTGGACCCCCGGGTGAAGTATTTGTCCAAACACCCTGGAGAGGACACAGATAAACAGGTAAGCCACCAAATCCCAGCACCTACTCCATACTCACACCTCTCACAATGCATCATACTGAAATTAAAGCCGTGTATCATTGAACCTTTCATTTTTAATATCCAAACATGATTTAAGTGGTAGATTATTTCTGAAGAGTTTTCAATGTAACACAAGACATAAAAAAATATATATATTTCTCTTTTAACTGTATGCTTAGCTAACTACGAAAAACAGTGTATACATCTCTATTCATGGCTGCATAATCAGCAGACACGCACATCACTAACGCCTTAGCTGTGGTCTTCGAGCTACAAATGCATAATCTCTTCTTTTGTATGATTGATTGCTGCTATACCTGGAATGTTTCTCCATGGGATTTATTTATATTGTAATTGCAATGAGAAATCTTATCTTAAAGAGTGTCCATTAAACATTTTTTTTAAAAGATCCTGTAACAACCCTGAGTGAGCAATTAAAAAGCAACCATTGTGCATGATGCATCTTGCAGACACTGAAACATGGAGATATAAAACATTTTAACTGCTTAACATTTACCAATTTTGATGAAAACTGTTTTTTTTTTTTTTACTTTATTTTTTGTTGGTATATGTTGTAATTTTTTGGACAGTTGAAAGATATTTGTTCACTGCACATGTCTAACTCAAATATTGTAGTGCAGAGCTGTAAATTGTAAGGTATGCAAAGTAATTCAAATAAACAGCTTTTGTTAATACTGCCCTGGCTAATGGTGATTCTAAAGAAACCTTCAGTTCTGTTTTCACACTAATCTTCTTTGCAGAGTACCAACATTCAAATGGTCATGTCATCTTCATTTATTTGCTGATTTCCACAAGTTTGACATCATTGGAAAGCTTAGAGTCCATTCTTTCAGAAACTGTAAATAACTCAATACGGCCCCAGGGAGACTTGCTCCTGGTTTTGTTTTGGCCTGTCACATTTGCTGCCAGTAGGAGCTTTACAAATAAGCTTAATCAGATGAAATTTTAACAAATAAGAGTGTTCCTTTAGAACTCAACTGATAAGATGACGCATCCCTATGAACAAGATGTGTTGTAGCAAAAATACATCAAAGACTTGCAGAACACTGGGTTTCCCAAACGCTGCTCTGCAGTATTGCCATGCAGTGGGATTTATGATTATAGAAAACATCTTAAAAAAAAACACTGTGATATGCTGGACCATGATAATTTACTTGTTGTTTTTTTAGCTGAGTTATGATTTTACACTCTTTACCAAACATGTCAGCTAGTTTAATCTTTTGGCCGAACCAGTTGGTCATTAATCTATAGCCAGTTCACTTTAGCTGTTCGTTGATACTAGAACACTAGATCATCTGGAGATTAGGACTCTAATTCCAAAATGTCATTATAGTGTCCATCTGATGTCCATGTATAGAGTTTATTTAATGATATTTTTTTTATTTAAACCACATCTGGATATCAAGAGATGTGATGCTCACTTGCACCTTTCTTAAAGACAAGCTTTGACCCTTTCTCCAGTGTCCACTAA
Organism: Fundulus heteroclitus; assembly: GCF_011125445.2. NCBI lineage: Eukaryota > Metazoa > Chordata > Actinopteri > Cyprinodontiformes > Fundulidae > Fundulus > Fundulus heteroclitus. Next base: position 315,799 of record NW_023397132.1, read on the forward strand.
TAGCCCATCTATCTGTATGCTGATGCAGTAGCACAAAGTGAACCGTTTCCCCTGTTCTCTCCTCTTGTTTCTAGGGCTTCTTTTCCCTCTTTACACCGTGAGTGATAGCACCCTAGTGGCATTGTGGGTGATAAATAAATCCTGCAGGAAATAGGAACTGAATCCTGAGAAGGAGGGCCCAATGCAACGGGGAAAAAAGATCAATATGTCTTTTAATTATCCGTTTGGTTAAAGCAGACTATTGGGTTCAGCGTAAGCTGCTAAAGGCACTAGATCCATTTCCCTGGCTTTACCAGATTGATAGACAAATGCACATTTAGATAGATATCGTTTAGGAATTTATTTGTGAGTGAAAATATGTTTTCAGGCCTAAAATAATATTAGAGATGTTGAATAAACTGATTTTCCCCCTCTTTGGTGAACCTAACAGGTTATATGGTTTGAGCTAAAAACGAAAAATCTAAAGTAGCCTTTTAGGCCACAACTCTTTAAAAAAGATCCCAGTATCATGCATGAAAGATGACATGCCCTCTGGAACTACAAAGTACAATAGCTTGATGCTGTGGATAAAGAAAATTGTATTTTATAGATAAAAATAAAATTGTAATAAGAATACATTCAATGGATATGTGGTAGTGTATTGACAGAAAGGCGAGGAGAGGGTACTCATGCTTCTCCTAATACCCTGCTACGCAGGAAAAGTAGGTGAGATTCCTGGAAAGTAAACAGATGAAAACAAAGATGCATTTATCCTCACCTACCAAAAACTGTTTCTAAATCTAAAACCATTGTTGCCCCAGGATGATAAAATAACTTGAATCTTGGCCACTGTTAGGGCATATACCTCTGATGGATTTAGCTAACAAGTTGTTGTGTGTCAAAGCCATGACTGATAGCTCAAAACATTCCACCTAAATCTTACATATGGAAGATATCTGCAGCAGTGATTTGTCTTTTTCTGTCTGAACCAAATGGGTGAGTCAACATACCTCAATGTAGCTCCGTATGTTGACTTTCCTTTCATGCCCCACAAGTGTAACACTAGCTTGGACTAGCTTTAGCTGCTTTTCCATGGCCACACAAAAGCCCCAGGTTTCTTACTTCATACTGAGTATTGCCACTCAGAAGCCTGGGGCTTTTGGGCGGCTATACTCAGTGTATACTTAGCGCGTATAGCCTTTAACCTATATGAAAATAATTTAGCTGTGATCAAAAGTCCGCGATATTGTACTTAAAAACTGTCCTCGATCGTTCAAGCCATGGCTGAGGAAAAATTATACTGATGATGCGCTTAAGATCAGTTCTGTGTCCACTCCACTTCTGTCACCACACACACACACACACACACACACACACACACACACACCTGCTGTCCCAACGCTGCACAGGAAAAAAAGAAACCATGTTTTATTTTTATTTATTCATACCAAGAGAAGTAGTATAGAGTACAGCCCGGCAGTGAGAAATAGGGTTGGGGCAGTGTAAAAGATGTTAAGGAGATACAACTCCATCAGTTGCACGTCCACCTGTTTCTCCGGTGTTGGGATAAGTGGCAAGGTATAGTTGCAGCTTCTTTGACTGGAGTGGTACTGCAGTTGTTCATCACAACATCCCATACGTCATTGGGTTGTTTTACATAAACGGCCCAAAGCAGATGGAAACATGAAAACCCAAAAGCACCATGTTTACCGGGGTGAACCAAAGCCAGAAGCTTTAAATCATGGTGCATTTGCATGTGCAAAAAAAATAAATAAATAACATTAGACAGAGCTTGAACAAAATGATATACGGTGCTCAATTATTATAAGGCACTTGCTGGTCCATCATAAGTAATTCAAAAACTAACTATGTGTGGAAATGCAAGACTTTCAGCTGCTTCCATTTAATGCTCCTATGTTGTAGACACCACTCTGGTTTGTTAATTTTAAAATTTCTTGCGAAAACAGTTGCAATGGCCCATGCACATTAAAATGTTGATCAGAACTAGAGCAGAAAATGATACTCAAATGCTGATAGACGTTTTTCTTTGGAATTACAGTCATCCACCTCTGTAGCAAATTGTGAGCAAACCGGACTTTCAAATACCAAGGTAGTGGACTGGTGTGTTTGGTCTTCAAACTGCAGCTGCCTGATATTTCTTCTGCTTTCTACCTCTTCACTCAACATGTCACTATATTACTCTTCACTATATTGATTCACATTTTATCTGGAGACTTTGCCACGACTACTTTCTTCACGGATGCCCATTGTGTTCTTTACATCATCACTCTTCAAGAACTTTCACTGTGTGTTGGGCTGCCTCATGCTTGCTTTGTTTTACACCTTCTCTATATTGCTTGATTCCTAAAGGGAATTGGAGACTGTAAAATCAAAAGGTAAGATTTACAAAAAATATATTATTTAGGCTTTTTAACTTTATCAGATATACTCTGCAAGTGGCTCTACTGTATACTGGTCGCATGAACAAAAGTGTTGTTGTTTTTTTTATTTGTATACATCACAATGCTTAAAAGCTACATGCAAAGACACTAACATGTAAGACAACATACTTATCAGATGGAGTGGATGCAAGGTATTTAGTGAGGATTAGGAGGATGCCATAGATTAGCAGTGATCACTGGTGGGGGGTATAGATTTAGCTGCACCCTTGACCATTAATCCCTACTGTACTGTAAGTGAATGAAGCAGATGGCAGCCAACAAATTCTGGTGACACTGATGGAATCTCAGCTAATGATGATCCTCCCGATCCACATAACGACAAGCAGGAAGAAAAGATGTAGGGGAAGAAAGCATACACAACTAAAGTATTTGTAATGCAGTTTGCAAAGTTAGTGTGTGCACGAGTTCACAGGCATGTTTGCACAAGCTCTTTTAATGTTTCCTTTACTAGAGTTTGGTCAAATTAAAAACAAATAACCTCATAAAAACAATAACCAAGTTAGTCATTTAATGGCTTGAAAATGACCTGCTTCTAATGCTAAACAAGGCACATTTTTCTATCCATCCATCTGATTTCCTGGTGTTGTTTTGGTTAGATGTACTGCATTCAAGCTCTATTGTCATTTTCTCAGATTGCTTCCCCCTCTCTCCATCATCCTCCACACTCTCAGCTTTGTGCAGTTCGTCCACTGGAGAGGAATCAGCTCGTGTTAAGACCTCACAGCTGTGATGAAAAGGGTAATCATCCTGTCACTGCGTGTAGCTAGAGGAGCGCTTTCAGATTTTTGGGGAGTTACAGCCGACACCGCTGACAGGCCAGGTCACGATACCACTGCAGTCAAGAGAGGACCGAGCATGGTGAGCAGCAGAGGAAAATGGAGGGGTACGAGAATAGTGAGGGAAATCCAAAAAAAACAAAACAAAGATGCAGTTAAAAGGGAGGTGTTATTTCTTTTCCCTTATTAAGGTGTTTTTGCTGCCAAAGTTGAATTTCATTCTGTCTTTGTAATTGTTGGAACAGTTGAAACAATTGTGTAACAAAACAACAACAGAAATCATGTCATGATTTTTTTTTGATGTTGTTTACAAGAAGAAGAAAAAAAGCAAACCTGAAAGAACACAATTTATACATCGGGGTGTCCAAAGTTCAGCCTGAGGGTCATTGTCAGCTATCAGAATGATCTTGTGTTGTCCTGCAATTGCAATTTAAGAGCAATATAGTTAGTGTTTTCCTTAAATTGGCTACGGTTTATGAAGAAAGTGTGGTCCATACCATTTGACTGCTGCTGAAAACAAACACAATTCTAGACCAAGAAAAAAAAAACAGTTGTCACAACTTATTTGGTAAAATGTCTTTCTTTTGTCTTTTATATGTCATTGCAATTGTACATATTCCAACATAATTTGTCTTCTGTATTCAACCCAACCCATAGGGAGTAGTGGGCAGCTTACAGCACCCGGGGAGCAATCTGAGGTTAAAGGTCTTGCTCATGGACCCATATGGCAGTCTGCAGGGATTGAACTGGGTGCTTACAGCCTCCTCAGTATGCAAGTCACTTCTCTAACCACAAGGCCACCACTCCCCCGTAGGGCCATAAAACATCTCCCTGTAAAAAAAATACCAACTGTGTGGTTTAAGAAGTTCAGGAACTATTGTGGAGCTACTTAGAAAATGTCAAAAATGTTGAAAAATTACACAACAAAAGCAAATACAAGTTTGTTTTATTAAAAACAATTATTTAGATTTGTAATCAGGGGAAAATGTGCCTTCTTTGTACCCAAATTTATTAATTTAGCATGGTTGAAAAAAAAAATAAAAATCACAAAATTAACAAGAGCTGATATTCTGTTCCAATCAGTTTGGTACGTTTGTCTTTCAGAACCTTGGACAGTTCTATACAAATTGGACAATTTCAGCATCAAGAATAGAGGTCATCCTAACTAAGGTAGTTATTGGTTGCCCTAAAGGTGGCAAGAGTTCACCTAATGAAATCATCACCTAATGTAGACAGTTGTCCGTAAGCATCCAGTTGTAATGGTAACTGTAGGACAGGTAAAAGGTAGCAAAAATACCTAAATATCTTCAGAACTACTATCAATTTTTTCCTTTTTCCATCCCTCATACTGTATAAATAAGTTATAGATAACGTATAGACGTTACATATAATGTATCAATAATGTATAGAAATAACTTTGTATTAAAGCAAAAAAAGCATAAAAATAAACAAACATAAAAAAATTAGGCTGGAAGGGCAAACTGAGGACAAGACAAAATGCTATATGTTGTTAACTGATGGCATTAGGAATGGATAGTTAAATTGCCTGCTGTTAAAGGTAGAAGGGGGGCTTTGCTTTCTGCCTGTATATGAATGTGTGCGTGTTTATATGTGCAGAGGATTACGTATGGGCTCAAACAGCTGGGGAAAGGAAGGAAGTCTACTAGTGACCCACTTTTTCCCCCTGCACATCACTTCATTTCAGCACATTGATTTATTTATTTTTTCACCAACCAACCTTGCAATTAATGTTGAGCAAATAGATAGAAAGTAATGCGGCTCCTACATGCTGCTCACAGGCTAAAACTAAGCCATTGGTTGTCCTACTATACATGCAGTCAGGTTAGGAAGCAGAGTAAAAAGATATTGTTTACAAGAAAAAGTTAAAATTACACATTGACCACAAAGCACTCATATTCTATTTCTACAGTTATTGACATGTAGGTTACATTTCGGTTGAGAATTTTACACAAAATCGTCACTGGCATGAATTTCATATTTTAACCATTCGTTGGACATTTATTTGTCAGAAATTGAATAATCATGCAAAAAAATGTGTTTTGAAAACTGGAATTTTGGAAAAAACTTATATCCATCCATAAATTTTCTGACCCGCTTAATCCCTCATGGGGTCGCAGGGGTTGCTGGTGCCTATCTCCAGCATTCACCGGGCGAGAGGCGGGGTACACCTTGGACAGGTCACCAGTCTGTTGCAGGGCAACACAACCATTCACGCACACACTCACACCTAAGGACAATTTAGAGAGACCAATTAACCTAACAGTCATGTTTTTGGACGGCGGGAGGAAGCCGGAGTACCCGGAGAGAACCCACGCATGCACAGGGAGAACATGCAAACTCCATGCAGAAAGACCCATGGTTGGATTTGAACCCAGAACTTTCTTGCTGTAAGGCAACAGTGGTACCCACTGCACCACTGTGCAGCCCGCAAAAATTTACACATGGTCAAAATTCCACATTCAGACTAAAATAAATACAAATCTCTCCCACTTATATGTGATCAACAATCAGTTAGCAGGTTCGGCCTGGGAAACATTTTTGAATACCCATCATCAGGTCTTGGCAAAGCCGTTGGCATAGTTACAATTTACCTAGGCCAAATGATTACTTCTACAGCCCCACTTGCTAAGAATAGTCCACACATGTTTTATATGACTGAGGAGCCATGGTGGTAGAGGAATCATGCAGACATGTCTGTTTTTCCGCCAGTGGTACAGGTGCGACAAGGGGAAATAATTGAGGACAACTACCTCCAAATTGCTTTACTTCAAAAAGAAATCAACACTGGATTGTTGAAACTTGAACCCAACTGGGCGTTACAACAAGGCAATGATCACAAACACAGTTTCCAACAATCACTATGAAAAAGTGTGATCATGGTGGAACTTACTGAGGGGCATCTGGTTTTATGAGGTTTAATGTATAATTTAGGGCTGCTGTGACAGCAGTTGGTAGCATTGTTGTCTTCCAGCAAGAAAGTCCTGGGTTCAAACCCTGGTCTGGGTTCTTACTGCATGGAGTTATCTGTCAAGGATTGTTGATCTTCAGTGCAGATAGGAGAGTGGGAGCTGCATGCTGAGAAAAATAATGGTTTGTTTAAATAAATAATACATCTTACGAGATGGCAAGGATGACCAGAACCAGGAACACAGCGATAATAAGACCAGAACAAAGTAGTATGACGGAGGACCTGATGATGAGTATGACTAAACTGGCAGACCATATAGGGGAGAAGACGGAAAGAACAGCAGGCGGAGTAAATTGCACAGGTGAGAGGAGTAAAGTCAGTTAGGCATAAGGAGAGGAAGGGCAATGAACTGGCAGGAGCAGAGGGAGAAATTAATGTAAGAGGGAAACATGAGGTATTGCCAGAAATGAGGGAATAGGATCATAAGGAACAGAAGCTGACGAAAACAGGAACTGAATCTGACAGATACCAGAATATACCACTAAAATATTAGAAAACAGAAAACTTGACTTGTCAATAATCTACAGATAAAAAACTATACGGACAAGGTGCAAGACAAACAGACTGCAAGATTTCCAGGGAGCCCGTGGGGCTCCTGACTTTAGCATGTTCTCCCTGTGCATTCATGGGTTTTCTCAGAGTACTCCGGCTTCCTCCCACAATCCAAAAATAATAACTGTTTGATTAACTGGCCTCTACAAATTACCCTTAAGTGTAAGTGTAAGTGTGCATGATTGTTTGTCCTGTGTGACTCGATATTACCCTACAATAGATTGCCGGACTGTTCAGCGTGTACTCCGCCTCTCGCACCATAATGACCACTGGAGATAGAGACCAACCCCCACAGCCCTGAGTGTAAGGCTGGATCTATATGAAATAGAGAGAACATCCATAAAGATGCAACTCAAAATAAATGAAGAACTTCCCAAAAATGATTAGGACATTTTTATTTTAAATTAACATAGGTACACTTCTGCCTAAACTACACATCTCTGAACCAAAATAGTAAAATGATTTATTGGATGCTAGTGGTTTCAGTGTTTTATTACATTTGACCATCATTTTTGTTTTGGGTTATATTCCTTCTGTCATGGTTTTCAGGTGACGAGCCCACATGCAGATACGATCGGGAGGCAATGCACAGTTTTAAGATGTTTATTTTAGGAAACAGGCAGATCTATGGACGGACTACGGGTGAGTCGGCTGGGTCAGAACGTCATGGCTGGCGAGTCTGTAAGAAAGAGGAAGTAAGAAACTCTGAAAGTTGAACCAGGGGAATTGCTAGAAGTGCGCTGCTTACCATTTAGCTGGGCGGACCTAACCGGGAAGAAGTAGCGTCGGGAGTACTCTATGATTCTACTCAGCTGGAGTTAGGCGGCTGGTGGCTGAGGACGGCTGATGTAACTGGCGAGGGATCCTGAGCGAACCTCGTCGGCAACGGTTGACAGATGGATTGACCAGAGTGAATGCAGAACCAGCAGAAACCGGGAGAGGGGAACTCAGGCCTCGCTGGGTAACATCCAGGAAGTATGAGGGGAGCGCCAGAGCAAAATCTGAGCAGGCGGTTCTGCTGGTCTGTTTCTTCGGAACGAGACGTCAAGACGGGTGAGTGCATCCAAGCACAAAATCTGAGGCAAAACAGAGATCCAAAAATTAGTCAAAAAACGAAGAGCAAAAACTCACAAGCTGGTTTCCGAGAGTAGGGACAGAGGCCACGTCGTACCACGACTGGTTAAGGCTCTGGCGTCTTCCATCTGTCAGCGCTCTGCTTAAGAAGCCAGAGGAAGCCGCCTGCAACGAGCTGCAGGTGTGGGCCACGCCTCCTCAGCCAACCAGACACACCTGAGGAATAGAGTTAGAGTAGAGCAGCACACAGAGAATCCTGACACCTTCATAATAATCTGTTAGGTTTTTATAGTTTTCCATCCATCAGAACTCTCCTGTTTTGCATGAACTAGATGCCATTTAAATTGTTTGCTTTTGGTATGTATCAGAAAAGTAGAACTGGCTGTAGAAGCAGCTTAAACAGCTAAAAGAGTTGTATAAGCAAAGAGTGTGAGAATGTACACTATGCTTCCTGCCAATAGTAACAAGATACAACCCTAGAGTAGTTAGAAAAAAACAGCAGTTACTATCGACTGATCTATAAAGATTGTGTTTGCATAGCTCACTTCCCTTCTCGATCCCAACAGTACTGTTTATTTTGTATTGAAGAGAAAAATACCATAATGCAAATGAATATTGGATATGCATATAACTGTGTGGAAACACAAAGAAAATGAATGTAGCAAGAGAATTTTATTTCAAAGCTTGAGGTCAGCACTTGAGAAAATGTGTGGGAGTCCCAGTAGGCTGCAATTATTGTTATTTATTTGTGAGGATTACTCATAAACTTCAAAAATGCAATCCTGTGCGCTATAGAGGAGGAGAGGAATAATGAGTGAATATATGCTGTCTAAATGCAAAACATCATAAAGAAACTGTTGACACACACAATAAAAATAATGTTTTTGTTAATCCATTCATTAATTTTAAGTTGTATGTTTTTAAAGGCAATTATAAGTGTGATTTTACAACCCGAAAAACTTGAAATCTAATTAGATTGAGACTATCCTTTGCCCACATAGGTGAAATACTTTTTGGGCTAAAATATGCTACAGTCCCAGGATAATACATTTCTTTAAGAACTGAAGTCATCATTGAAAACTGAAACCAACAAATGGCTTTGCGTTATATATTCTTTCAATCACACTTTAGAATCCCTTTCTGACTATTTTAACTTTAGTATTTGTTGGGAATTTGCTAAAGATTCAGTTTCAAACCTGCTGAACACAAACCGTTAGAAACGTTTTAGCCAGTGAACAGTGTGTTCAGTTTTTTACTTGGATTGTACACTTGGTAACTCACCATATAAGAAACAGAAGGTTTTAACGTGTACACTATTGTCCTGGTGGAAATAGAGTACCAAGTTATTGGGGTAAGATGTGAACTTTTTGTTAACACGTCTTTACAAAATAAAAAAAAGTAGGATATGCAAATCTCTGCATCAGTGGTATTCTTAAGCATAGTTTGTCATTTTATATGCACTGACTGATCACTATAATATTTTTTATTTTATTTTATTCAATAACATAACCTAAATAATCTTGTCCACATTTGGTGCATGAAAGCTGACACCACAGACAGAATGTACAGCATCATATTATATTATTAGACAACAATTATATTTTCCAGCACATCATGTCATGCATTTATGCTCTGCATGTCAGCAACATATTCGGCCAGTTAAATGACTTCTCACTGCGCTTCACACCAGCAACTTAGTAACCAGCTTAGTAAGGAAAATGTGCGTCAACAATAATCCAGCAATTGCCTGTTTTCCTAGTATTCTACAGACCCAGATTAAAATTAATTCTTAGTTTAAAAAGTGAGGCTAAACCCTGGGGGCTCACCTTGAGTTTGGAATACATGTCTTTCACAAACTTTTAAAAGTAATGCTTCTGAATATTTCCTTCCATTGCCACAAAACCAAGACTCAGCACAATCCTCCCCAAATTACACCTGCTGGTGCCAAGAAATTTCCACCTCAGAAAAGTCTTCTCATTGCAGTGAATATTCTCTCCTCCATATGTGTTTCTCCTTTATATATATATATATATATATATATATATATATATATATATATATATATATATATGAATATGTGCATACTGAGGAGGCTGTGTGTATTTTTTATTTTTTTTTTACCTGGAGCACAGATGTGCTTTTTTCTGGCAGCTGCACCCTTCACTGCATCTGCACTGTTCCTTGGGGCTCGAGGATTAACGGGGACAAGTGACAATAATTAGGGATGTAAGAACCCGGTCTGACTTGTCATCCACCTGACTAATAGAACGAGTAAGTTTCGTGATGACCCTGAATAATGCTAATGTTGGAGCGTGTTTATCTTCAATTTCAAAGGGGGTTGAGGGGGAGCTTTCCTACACTGCACATGTAGGTGGAAAACTGTAATGGGAGGACATGCATACTCAGACATAGAACTTGGTCTCATCGTCTCCAAACACGACCTCAGAGATGAAACAGGGAAAAGCCTAATTTGCAGAGCAGCGGCCATTCATTTGCACACTTGCTGCTTCCATCGATCAGCACCGAATGAACCCTATAGCTAGAGCCAAACTGCCGCTTACAAATGAATGCACACTTGCCGCCGACGTGTACTTCATCTGCGAAGTGCCCAAGGATAACCCAAAGTTTTAGAGCTTTTGAACTTCATCTCATATGTGTAATCAATGCAAGGGGTTCCCCATTTTATTTTAAGAGAAAAGAAAACAGGCATTGATTTACGTTGCTTTGGTGAACACAGGATCACACAGAACCTTTCTGCCATGTGGGGAGGATGCCATTAAGCGGATTACATTGAAAGATCTCACCACGTCCCCTGTGCAAATGGGATCACTGAAACGACAGTTCACACATTATTGCAGAGCGATGACTTCATGTGGCGGAGTAATAGGATCATGTGTAAAGGTATTATATGTCGTTTTAGTCTGCCTCTTAAGTTGTTCATGTATATGCAAGGCAAAAAAGTCAGTTGTTGGTTTGGTGAGAGAGCTTTCCCCCCCCCCAGAAATTCAGGTTATTAACTGGAGCAAGGTGAGTGATCATCCATGACAAATGTACACCGAACAACATGGTGTGCCAAGGGGATTCACAACATGACTCGGCACCATGTATCTGAAGGAATAGAAACGCTTCACATTCCCTGATATGGCTTCGATTACAAACGAATGGATGTGCATCCAACTCAGAAGATGAGCAGATATGTCATATTAGGCTCTCAAAGAGAAACGATTCGATTTTAGCAACAGTTTGTGTCAAACTAAGTATGTTTTTACAAATGGTTTCATGAGGAATTTGTAATAAGTTTAACAGAGTTCATTGTTTGATTCTGAGGTATTCTGAATGTCAATAGAATCTCTAAATATGCTTGCTTTTTGTGTTTTCACAAAGCAAATTATGGTGTTCTGAAGAAAGCTTTTATCAGATTTGGAAAGTCTGAGTATTTCAGATTTTGAACCAGACATTTTGAACCAGACATTATCTTTGCTCATTAATAAACTGGGGAAGAAGCCATTTAGTTAAGTACTGATAGGAAACTGTGAAGCAAAAGCCTAATTAAATAATTTTAAGCGTGTTAGGACTTTGGGCACCTGGTAGTAATAAGAGGTAAAAGAGTGATGTACAAGATAGTAAGCAATTTGGTTAAGGCATTAAGCATTAGCAACTTAAAAAGTGCTGGATGCTCCTTCATTGCTTTTGTCTGCCAACCAGACCATCAGTGTATGAGCAGACTCCATCAACACATTGGGACACCTCAAGAGCTGCTTCCTTTCTTACTTCAAAATCAGAGGTCCCAAGGATAGACACAAGTGGGATGTCAAAAAAACACCTTCATGTTTGGGGCTCATAGAAATAATTTTACAGTTACTCCAGCAGACAAAATGCATTAAAATTTCCCTTTCTTTGCTATATATATATTTTTTTTTTTTTTTTGCTTGTCATTTTCCTGACTCCAAGATAAACTTCATAATCATGCAATTAATTAATTACATTTTTTATGTTTTCCCACAAAATAGTTATTCCCTCAGAGTAAATAGTGTATACAAAATGCCACTTGAGCCTCAGGGACGGTGGAGCGTTACACCCCGGAGAGACGGCATTGCCTTATAATGCTATTTCCAAATGACAGAATAATATGTTATGGATCATTTGACTCCTTTCTTGTCATTTATTTCTCTCTCTCTCTCTCCCTCTCCCTCTCTTCCCTGAGATGAAGGCGCGTGTTGCTCTCGGGGTGAACAACACTGTCTGTTCTAATGTGGCATCTGGCAATAGTGAAATATCAGAGCATGGAAGGCAGCCAGGAGGAAGGTGCACAAAGGAGAGAGGGTGACTGGGTCCTGAGATAAGTGAAGATAGGAAGCTACAGCCAATAAAACGTGAACACGGACCATGTGCAATACAGATCTTTCTCTGGAACTAGAGTGCCTTTTTGTATTTGTTTTGCTCGTTCCAGGATTCCTACACATTTTTCAGTCAAAGCAAAACACAATCTCCACCTAAAATGTAGAGAATTGTTCTCTTTCCAATTCTTTAAGCATAACTACAAATATTCACTTTGACCTTATGGCAGAAATTTCTACAGTGCCCTGTATTTAAAATGCAACCTGCAAAAAACACAGACTGGGTAGAAGGGAGCAGAGAAAAAAGAAGGAAGGAAAGATTGTTGAAACTGTTACATATTTGAAGAGGGAATGAAGTCTGGAAACAAGGTTCCAATATTTCAATCATTTCAGAAACTGCTTCTCCGGAACTGCAGGAATTTTAAAGTGCCTCAGAGTATTCATGACCTTTGAACCTTTTTCCATTGTATCATGTTGAAATCACAAACTTCAATGTGTAAAAAGTAATGCATAATTGTGTGAGGCAGGATGAAAATGATGCAAGGTTTTCATTTTGTTGTTTGCTTTTTGTTGTTTTTTTGCTTTTTTCAAGTAAAAATCTGAAAGTATTGTATGCTCTTCCAACTGGCTTAAATCTGAGGCAACCGTGCTTTCGCTCAGTTTTACATGAGCAATCTCATCATGATTCAGGTGACCAATTACTCCACTCACACCAAGCAATCACCTCTAACGAACCAAAACAGTGACGGTTGGGTTGCTGATTTGCATCTTACTTAGAATGTGCCTTGGAGGATGGGCCTTCATGTCCTTAAAAACAGCAGCACACCAACAGCAGGTACTCAAGTGGGAGCCTCCAAAACTAAACTAACAAAGATTCCTGGACTGGTGTCGCAACGTTGTCAGAAAAATACTGAGCGCACATCTGGTGTCCCCCTGATATAAGCCTTTTTGCTGTTGTCATGACCAGGGTAGCCGAGAATTTGCACAGGCTTGTATGCTCGTGTATTTAGCCCCCGTGTGGCAGTGCCTTGTAGAATAAACGGATTGCTGAATTTACAGCCGCTAGCACAAACCTGGTCAGAGGATTGGTTCTGACCTCACCCCCTCTGTTCCTCAAGTTCCTGAGTATCACTTTAAATATTGATTGTCCCACATGCCAATCATTCTGGCATGCACATAATACTAGTGTGCAGGCACATTCCTTGTTAGTGTCTGCATGCTGGCTGCACACTTCTAGGGTTACGTATCCAGTTACCTTTGAGGTTAGCCATTCATTGTAGAGCCACGGCTCTCTCTGTATACTTTGAACATGGCTGACAGTTGCGAAAAGCAAACTGTGTAAAGTTTATGTGAAGAAGAGGAAGGCCTCAGTAGAAAGAAATAAGACCAGAGTGGATTTGGGTGATTTTTTTTTTTCAGTGATCCCCTGTGGGGCAGAAGAGCAAGGTAAGACAGTTTTGCGCATGCGCAGTTATTCAACAAGGGGCTTGGGGAAACTTCCGGGAAAACTTGCCAACACTACCTTTAAGCTCAGAAAGCATAGCTAGGCGCTGTCAGGATTCTCTGTGCTGCTCTACTCTAACTCTATTCCACAGGTGTGTCTGGTTGGCTGAGGAGGCGTGGCCCACACCTGCAGCTCGTTGCAGGCGGCTTCCTCTGGCTTCTTAAGCAGAGCGCTGACAGATGGAAGACGCCAGAGCCTTAACCAGTCGTGATTTTTGTGCTTGGATGCACTCACCCGTCTTGACGTCTCGTCCCGAAGAAACAGACCAGCAGAACCGCCTGCTCAGATTTTGCTCTGGCGCTCCCCTCATACTTCCTGGATGTTACCCAGCGAGGCCTGAGTTCCCCTCTCCCGGTTCCTGCTGGTTCTGCATTCACTCTGGTCAATCCATCTGTCAACCGTTGCCGACGAGGTTCGCTCAGGATCCCTCGCCAGTTGCATCAGCCGTCCTCAGCCACCAGCCGCCTAACTCCAGCTGAGTAGAATCATAGAGTATTCCCGACGCTACTTCTTCCCGGTTAGGTCCGCCCGGCTAAATGGTAAGCAGCGCACTTCTAGCTACTTCCCTGGTTCAACTTTCGTGGTTTCTGACTTCCTCTTTCTTACAGACTCGCCAGCCTTGACGTTCTGACCCAGCCGTCTCACCCGTAGTCCCGTCCTTAGATCTGCTTGTTTCTTATAATAAACATCTTAAAACTGTGTTTTGCCTCCCGATCGTATCTGCATGTGGACTCGTCACCTGAAAACCATGACAGAAGAAGGCTCTGGCCACCAAAGTCCAGCGGATACGTTCGGGCGGCAGTTAGCCGCACAGCAAGAGCAGATGCAGTCACTAGGTTTAGCCGTAAATTCAACACAGGAGCAGCTTCATAGATTAGCCGCTCAGTTTAGCCAGCTCATGGACACAGTTACTTCCGCGATGACGTCGCCTGTCACTCAAAACATTAGCACCCCGCCTCCCGTCGCTCCGAGCACTGAGAACCAGCTTTGGGCTCCGCCACTTGAGAGCGCGTCACCTAGTCCGGAGAAATTCTCTGGTGACCATGGGAGTTGCGGAGGTTTCCTTTTCCAGTGTAAACTGGTGTTTAACCAATCCCCCCAGACTTTCGCCTCAGATGAGGTTAAGATATCTTATGTACTAGGACTCCTAACAGGTAAAGCACTTAGTTGGGCTGAGGCTCGATTCCCTGATTGTCAGTCATTCGGGGTTACTTTTCAGGAATTCGTTACCGAGTTTAAGACTATTTTTTCGCCCGAGTTAGATTCGGCTCATCAGTCTCGTCATCTCCTTTCGTTTAAAACAGCGCGGTCGACGCGTATCTGACTTCTCAGTGGAGTTTCGTACGGTTGCCGCAGCGGCGGATTGGCAACCAAGACCGTTAAAGGCAGTATTTTTTCAGGCTCTTGATGAGTCCCTTAAGGATGAATTAGCCCGGGTGGAGGAACCCGGGGATTTTGAGGATTTTGTGGCGCTAGCCATCCGGTTGGATACCCGGCTACGTAGTCGGAACCGAGTTAGACAGAACCAAGTCATGCGATCATCCACCCCTTCCACGCTCACCCATAGGGAACCGCAGTCCGCTCCATCACCTCCTGAACCCATGCAGTTGGGCCAGGTTGGTTTAACCAAGAAGGAGCGTCAACAGCGTTTCGCGGGCAACTTATGTCTATACTGTGGAGGGGAAGGTCATTTCCTTAAGGATTGTCCGGTTCGGCCAAAAGATCCAGTCCACCGTTCGTAACGGGGAGAACGGTGGACGTTAATAGTTCTAGCCCCCGAGTAGTAACTA
This sequence comes from Fundulus heteroclitus, assembly GCF_011125445.2. NCBI lineage: Eukaryota > Metazoa > Chordata > Actinopteri > Cyprinodontiformes > Fundulidae > Fundulus > Fundulus heteroclitus. The sequence goes on from NW_023397132.1 coordinate 331,262, forward strand.
AGGCGCCATCTCTTTCTCGCTTACATTTACCGGTGACGTTAATGTTTGATCAGGATACTTTCGATGTCTCGGCTCTAGTTGATTCCGGTTCGGACTTCAACTTAATTGACCAAACCGTAGTGGATCAGCTTCGTGTGCCGGTCGAACCTTTACCCGAGCCTCTCCGGGTGTCGTCCTTGGATGGGCAGAGTTTAACCTTAATCACCCATCGCACTCGACCTCTAGTAGTGATAGTTTCGGGTAACCACCGGGAACAACTTTCGTTTTTTGTGTTCCCTGTAAAACGTTCACCCGTTGTTTTGGGTTTAGCCTGGTTAAGTGTCCACAGCCCGCAGTTTAACTGGGCCGAGTCCCGATTAGAATCTTGGTCTCCAGCTTGTCATTCTCGCTGCTTACAGTCCGCTCGTCCTGTATCTGTTACCCATTCCCCTGAGACAGAATCTGGGGACGTTCTTGACCTATCGCTAGTCCCGGAGGAATACCACGATCTTCAGAGAGTATTCAGTAAAACTCAGGCTTGTTCACTTCCCCCACATCGCCCTTACGATTGCGCTATTGACCTTTTGCCTGGGGCTCCACTACCGGTGAGTCGGCTCTACAACATCTCTAGGTCAGAACGTCAAGCGCTCGAGAAGTATATAGGGGAATCTCTAGCTACGGGGTTAATCCGTCCTTCATCCTCCCCATTGGGTGCGGGGTTTTTTTTCGTTGGTAAGAAGGATGGAACCCTTCGACCCTGTATCGATTATCGAGGGCTTAACCAAATAACCGTTAAGAACAAGTACCCGCTCCCTCTATTATCCTCAGCCCTCGAACCAGTCCAGAATGCCAAGATCTTCACTAAACTTGATCTGCGCAACGCTTATCATTTGGTTCGGGTGAGACAGGGGGATGAGTGGAAGACGGCCTTTAAAACCCCGCTAGGTCACTTTGAATACTTAGTCATGCCTTTTGGTTTGTGCAATGCCCCGGCAGTTTTTCAAGCATTAGTGAACGATGTCCTTCGGGATTTTCTGAATGTTTTTGTTTTCGTTTATCTTGACGATATCCTGATTTACTCTCGTGACCTAGAACAACATAAACAACACGTCCGTCTTGTTCTCCAGCGATTATTAGAGAATCGCTTATTTGTTAAGGCCGAGAAGTGTGATTTTCACCAGTCTTCTGTTTCCTTTCTTGGTCTGATTTTAGAGGGCGGACAGGTGAAGTCTGATCCAGAAAAGATAAGGGCAGTGGTGGAATGGCCTGTTCCTGAGTCGCGCAAACAGCTCCAACGCTTTCTTGGTTTCGCTAACTTCTATCGGCGCTTTATCAGGAACTATAGTCAGGTAGCATCTCCTTTACATGCTCTCACTTCCCCCAAAGTACCTTATGTCTGGAGTCCAGAGGCCGAGGAGGCTTTCAGTAAACTTAAGGCCCGTTTTTCCCAGGCTCCCATACTAGTTCACCCCGACCCCGCCAAACAGTTTATCTTAGAGATCGATGCCTCTAATACCGGGGTGGGAGCGGTTTTGTCCCAACAGTCGGAGGTAGACTGTAAGTTGCACCCTTGTGCGTTCTTCTCCCGTCGGTTATCACCAGCAGAGCAGAACTATGATGTAGGTGATCGTGAGCTACTAGCTATTAAACTAGCGTTGGAGGAGTGGCGGCACTGGTTAGAGGGATCCGAGCAGCCCATCATAATATGGACAGATCACAAGAACCTCTCCTATCTGCAGTCAGCCCGTCGACTCAACTCTAGACAGGCCCGTTGGTCTTTGTTTTTCTCTCGATTCAACCTCACCATCACCTACAGACCCGGCTCCAGAAATGTCAAGCCTGATGCACTGTCCCGTCTGTTTACATCTTCTGAACAAGAGAGGGAGCCGGAACCGATTCTTCCTCCCACCTGTACGGTTGGAGCGCTGCATTGGGATCTGGAGGACAGAATCAGACAGGCCCAACTTTTAGACCCGGACCCAGGTACAGGGCCACCTGGGCTTAAGTACGTTCCCCAGTCTGTTCGTCCTGAGGTTCTACGTTGGAGTCATGACACGAAGTTTTCCGCCCATCCGGGCATTTTTAGAACCCAGTCCCAGGTCTCCCGGCGATTCTGGTGGCCTTCATGGACGAAGGATGTTCGAGAATATGTTCTCGCCTGCCCCGTTTGCGCCCAGAATAAGTCTTCTACACAGCCACCTTCCGGTTTGTTAAATCCTCTTCCCATCCCCAGACGTCCATGGTCCCACATAGCGATTGATTTCGTTACCGGTCTTCCCTTGTCCCAAGGTATGTCAACTATTTTGACGGTAGTTGATCGGTTTTCTAAGTCCTGTCATCTTATTCCCATCCGCAAATTACCCAACGCACTCCAGACAGCTCAGCTTCTTATCAGACATGTGTTCAGGCTTCACGGCATCCCTGTTGATATCCTCTCTGACCGGGGGCCTCAGTTTATCTCCCAGGTCTGGCGGCACTTTTGCTCTGCTCTGGGTGCCCGTTATACACTCACCTCTGGATATCATCCTCAGACTAATGGCCAAACTGAACGCATGAACCAGCAACTAGAGACTACTCTCCGCTGCCTTACGTCATCTTCACCCTCCGACTGGAACAAGTTTTTGCCCTGGGTGGAGTATGCCCTTAATTCACACATCACCTCAGCTACTGGACGTTCACCTTTTGAGGTTGCTTTGGGATATCAGCCTCCACTTCTACCCACAGAGGAACTCAGGATTCCCTTCACATCTGTAAACGACTACATTGCTCGCTGCCAGGACATCTGGAGATCAACCATCACTGCCCTCACTCGCACCGCAGAGCGGAGCAAGAGGTTTGCCGACCAGCACCGCCGACCAGCTCCTCAGTATCGCCCCGGTCAGAAGGTTTGGTTATCTTCCAGAGACGTTTTGTCCAATCCATCCGCTAAAAAGCTTGCTCCCCGGTTCACTGGTCCCTATGAGATAGAGACAGTGATTAACCCGAGCACTGTCCGTTTACGTTTGCCCCCTCACTCCCGAGTACACCCTACTTTTCATGTGTCCCAGATCAAGCCCGTGTTGGACAGCAACTTGTGCCCTCCTTCCGGACCCCCTCCACCCTCCCAGGACAGTCAGAACCCTCGGGTTCTCAGGGTTGTGGATGCCCGTCGGCGAGGTAGGGGTCACCAATACCTCGTCGACTGGGAGGGTCGTAGCTCTGAGGAGCGCTCGTGGGTTTCCGCAGCTACTATTTTGGATAAGGACTTGATTGCAGATTTTTGGGCTACTCAGCCCAGCACCTCTTCGTCTGGGCCGCCAGGAGGCGGCCGTTGAGGGGGGGGTAGTGTCAGGATTCTCTGTGCTGCTCTACTCTAACTCTATTCCACAGGTGTGTCTGGTTGGCTGAGGAGGCGTGGCCCACACCTGCAGCTCGTTGCAGGCGGCTTCCTCTGGCTTCTTAAGCAGAGCGCTGACAGATGGAAGACGCCAGAGCCTTAACCAGTCGTGATTTTTGTGCTTGGATGCACTCACCCGTCTTGACGTCTCGTCCCGAAGAAACAGACCAGCAGAACCGCCTGCTCAGATTTTGCTCTGGCGCTCCCCTCATACTTCCTGGATGTTACCCAGCGAGGCCTGAGTTCCCCTCTCCCGGTTCCTGCTGGTTCTGCATTCACTCTGGTCAATCCATCTGTCAACCGTTGCCGACGAGGTTCGCTCAGGATCCCTCGCCAGTTGCATCAGCCGTCCTCAGCCACCAGCCGCCTAACTCCAGCTGAGTAGAATCATAGAGTATTCCCGACGCTACTTCTTCCCGGTTAGGTCCGCCCGGCTAAATGGTAAGCAGCGCACTTCTAGCTACTTCCCTGGTTCAACTTTCGTGGTTTCTGACTTCCTCTTTCTTACAGACTCGCCAGCCTTGACGTTCTGACCCAGCCGTCTCACCCGTAGTCCCGTCCTTAGATCTGCTTGTTTCTTATAATAAACATCTTAAAACTGTGTTTTGCCTCCCGATCGTATCTGCATGTGGACTCGTCACCTGAAAACCATGACAGGCGCGCCCGTGGCGGAGCGGTTAGCGCAAACCATGTTAGGAGGCCTTTAGTCCTCGATGCGGTCTGCCCAGGATCGATTCCGACCTGTGGCACTTTGCCGCATGTCTTCCCCCTTTTCCTGTCAGCTCACTGTCAATAAAATGCGTGCCACTAGAGCTACAAAAAAATAAATAGCTAGGGTGCTGGCACCGATTCTTAACTAGATGAAATTATCCACTTTCACAAGGTAACTGTTACACATTTAGCATCATAGTCCTGCTGGATATCGAACCTCCCGTAGGGTAATGCTCTGTGTTACCTTACCACAGTGCATCCATTTGCATATAAGCCAAAAGGTTGTACTTTGATCTCATTTAACCAGTCCACCTTCTTCCACATGTTTGCTGTGTCCTTATATAGCTTTTGCCAAACAATTAACAAGACTTGTCTCTTTCAGCGATGGCTTCATTCTTGCAGCTCATGCGCAGAGATTTCTGCTGTGCATGACTTGTAGATTATCTCCCACCTCGGCTTTGGTTCCCCTTCAGAGAAATCGTGGGGGCTACTTAAAACCCTACTAAAATATGTTCACTGTTGTAACGTAACAAGTTAATATGTCTAAGATGCACAAATCCTTGTACAGGCATACACACTCTAGGAGGAGGTTCTCGAGGTGTGGAAGAAAAAAAAAAACGTCTCAAGTGCTTCCTGACTGTTTCTTGTGTACATGTACAAAAATGGTGGGTGGGAAGTCAATGAAAGTGGGAACAGGTTAACCGGTAAAAGCACACGGGAGAGGCTGTGTTGTCAGCAAGCAGTGACGGAAGGAGAACGTAAGACTGCAGCTTCCAAAATGTTTACCCTGACATTTGCCTGAGGGGCTGCCAGCAGTGACCTTTATATCTAATTTTTAATAAGTATCCTACTACACTTTTTAAAAAATAGCAGATTTGGAGCCAAACAAGAAAATACACAACAAAATAAAGCACATGTTTGATGTTCTTACACTTGATTTTGCCCCTCCATTGTAACATTTGGTTTCAACAGCCTTGTAAATGTCTGTCTGCACATTTTAGGTGTCAATGAAAGAGAGCAGATAATACAAAATTCAGACAGGCTGAAGGGAGGGTGGGATAGAAAAGTGAGGGGCAGAGCTGTTAAAGGCAAAAAAAATTAGCAGTGGTGGAGTAGGCAATGATTAATATCTAATGTGTGAAAAAAAAAAAAGTACTGTGGCATGAATGGCACGCTGGCACTAGTCTGGGATTCACTGTACTGGAGCTGCCCAGGGCTGCGATTACTCATCTTCTCACTGCATTAGAAGCATTTCTGTTCGCTGCAATAAATTATATACATGCTTGGCGTATTTTTAAGATGCCAAGCTAGCACATAATTGACACATAAACACGGTTTTTCTCTTTCCTCTTCACTCCTTCCCATTTATCCCCCTCCACTTTGCTGCTTGTTGGCAGTTCATCAAAACTAACAGGAAATACATAAAACACTCAAACTAATTAACGATTATGGAAGACTGTGGGGTAATGAAAAGTATATGGATGGTTTAGGAGTGCTAAAATCCATTTAATTTCATTTAGGGATGAGAATTAATTAGGCGGTGTAAACGGCGCCAAAAAGGAAGGGATTTAAACAAGTGGGGAGTTCAGCCGTCACCCTTCACTCATTATGGTGAGACAATCATTTCTAACATGCAGGGAGTCATCCAAAGGTGACTCATGTGATTTTCTGACAGGGTGTTTACAATCAACTATTGGTATTAATTTAGATATGTAGTTTTTGCCAAAAAAGGATTACATTTTGGCTTGTTTTTTTTTTCCACAGTGACAGCTATTTCTTTTGTTGCACCCTTAAATCCTTGCCTTGTAAAATTAAAATGATAGTTGGAATGATTTGAAGTGTGGCTTTTTGCTGCTGTAATCAACCTCACCTCCAAGAGACAGTTCTCTCCTGCAGGTGAGACACCCTAATTTGGATGGACAGGATAATGTTCTGATAGGCGAACCTGGAGGCTTGTTGGTCTATGGTCTAATGCAATAATTTATAAATAGGAACTATTGAGGAAAACTGAATCATGCACAGCTAACTGTGACTTTCTGACGTAAATTGAATGTGGTGTACTAAATTTGAATGCTACTGTAGCTTTATTCTCCTTTGTCCTCCCTTGAGCTTCCTTTGAAAGTTTACTATATTATGCTCCACATTGTATATTTTGTATTAGTGGTTTCACATAGCATAAATATTGTAAAAGGTTTAGAGCAACACAACATTTATTCTTGATAACGAGCATTCATTCAAATTGCTAGAATTTGTTTCACAACTAGCTGTTTTTTTTTAAAGATAGAAGAAATATGCTTTGCAGACGAGTTCACTTAGGCTAACAAGGCTCTCCCACATAGTGTGGACAAAAATAAATAAACAAATTATACAGATTTATTTCATAGTTTTCATGCACCTTACCCCATGTGTAAAATGAGTTATCCTGTACTTACCGCAGTAGCCACTATAGGCGTCATTTGTCAGTTCATGAGAGAGGGATTTGGGTCGTATTCTCAGGGCACGAGCGTCAGTGTGACACGCTCCTCACCTGGCTACTTTGTTGAGTCTCTGCCGCCATTGATGCATTAGCGGGAGAACACGGGCTAACTTCAATGCTTCTAAGTTTTTGTTACCTCCAAAGAAATTACGCCTTTAGATAAAACACTTGTGCAGTCGCAGTGGCAGATGGTTTTCCTCTTCTCCCTTGCCGATGGAAAACACTGTTGCCATTTGAACTTGTTGCCAGAAGGGGCAAAGGTGTGAGAAGATTAGAAAATAATGTGCCCGGCATGGCCTTACTGCACAATGGACACTGCAGCACAAAGAAATCTGTGCACCACATCAATCATGCTGTCATGAAAGTGTTTTATAAATAAAGTTGGACCAGACTGAATTGGGTAAAAGCCAAACTGATATCTTGACCAAATTCTAATTAATTTAGCTAATAATTATCTAAGTACATGGAAGTATGGATATTGTTTTCATAGCTGGTCAGTTGACTGTTTTACATGAGAAAAACAAAAACAAACAAACGACAAAACCAACAAACAAAGGACAAGAAGACAATTCTGTCTTTTAGTAGAACACTGATTTCTACACCCTTAGTCCCAGAAACAGACAAATATAAAAAGCAACACACATACTTAAAGAAATTAATAATAATTTTGTATGTAGCACACATTATTCGGTACACTAGCACACTTTGACAAAGTGTAGCATTGGTATATGGAATGCAAAAAAAACACCAGTTCTATAGTACCTGCTCTTACATCTATTCATTCCTGGAGTTACTTTGATTAAAACCATAAATCAGTCTCTATTCCTTGTAATTTCATTCCTACCACACAGACACACACATTCTTAATTACATAAGCATACTGTAAATAATATGCTGCAGGCATCAACTTTGGTTAGATATGCTTAGCGTGTTCTGTTTGTAGGTTTCACACGTAACAAATTTTGCAAGACTGTTAACTGCTATGAACTACTATGTACGTTTTCTCTTGTCTTTATAAGGTGGAAGAAATATGCCTGGAAGTTGGCTCCACTATGATAAACTATGGTCCTTCATTTTGGAAAACGCCCCATAGTCTGTGTCTCCACATAATGCTACAAATGAATTTGCTTCCATGAATATACTCTCATAAAAGCTAAAAGAACTAAAGTGGTTAGCTTACCTTATAATTTATTGAAAGCAACAAAAACCAACACATTTTCTGTTCCTACATGTTTTGTTTTGTCCTACACGTTACAGCTTTCACCATCTTTGTCTTTTAGCTAATAGTCAGCCTTTTTTTAAACCGTACTGATCTTGAAAATGCTACAGAAGGTTTATATCACCTCAAGACCGATTACTGTAACACTTTCTATGTCCGTGTCTCTCAACCATCTCTCATCAGGCCTCAACTGATCCAAATGCACATTTTGTAACTAACACCTCAAGATGGGAGCGCAACACCCTGTTATATCCTCCCACCACTGGCTGCCTGTACATTTAGAATAGATTTTAATTATTTATTGTTTTTTTTTTTTTTTAAAGCTGACATCTATTTAAACCTAATTAAATCAATTATTCCTCTCCTTAGATTGGAAACTGCCTTTCTTACATTTGCCACATATATCAACAGCCCATAAAAAATATATATCTATTCTATTTTTGAAAATATTTTATTTCATTTAAAACCCTAAAAATAGAAATATGTTTTTTTAACAACAGTTTTCCTTTTGTTTATATCTATCAAATAAGAAGCTGTTCTTTTTCAAACAATATTGTAAAATTTACAGCTCTAAACTTTTATTCAGCTGGACTGAGGGCAAATGTGATTCCTTGGATTGTAAAGGTTACAGACCCCTGGTCTATCATAACCCTACATTTTTGATTTGCTGAGTATCTGCATTCATGGTAGATTCTTGAGGTCATCCTCCCAGTTCTCTTTGAATGTTCCCAGAACTAAATATAAACATGGGGACAACCAGGGCTTCTCGGTCATGTCACCCAGACTCTGGATTCAGCTCACTCTGGATCGCTGCTCAATCCATGAACTGAGATTTTTTTAAAGCAATACTTCAGAATTTTTTTTATTATTCTGGAAGTCCTTTAATACTTAGTTGCACTTGAGTCTTTTTTTCTGTTTTTTTTTTTATTATTTATCTGTTAACTGTTATTATTTTTTGATGATATGGTAAAGCACTTTGGCTCTCTGATGGGCTCTATTAAAGGTCTATACAAATAAATTAATGATTACTACTGTAACATTTCCAATATTAAATTAAAACAATGAAAATGATCTTAACTACTGTCACATTTAATGTCTACATTGATAACATCAGCATAAACTATACACAAGCACTAAAACAACTTGCTTGTCTACAAAATATTATTTTAAGCCTGTCTGAATCAGTGTTAAGAAATGACCAAGAAACGATAAATTGTGCGCTAGCGTTGCACTAAAGCAGCTGTCAGAAAAACTTTGCTTTATTTGCAAGTGTGTCTAAAACAACTTAAGTTAGAAATCAACCGAAGCTATGATTTGAACCCACAGGAAACCTGTTGAATCAATCAACATTTCAATTCAGATAATTTAGCTGACAAAGCATACATACTGATGAAATGTATGATTCTTTATTAGACACCTTAATGAGACTCGAGGTGCTCATTGAGAAATGATTATTCAGAGGGTACAGCAAAACATAATGTGCTTCAACATTTGCCTGCTAGACAAATGGCTTTGTTTGTTTGCAACGTACTTGATTCCAGAAAGGAAGTTGTGAATGGAATACAACACATCTGTTTCTGTGCATAGGCATAGAACATATGGAAATATATGGAAAATAAAAAGTTGAACAGAAATTACCTAAAGAAGACAGATCACCAACTTTAATGCCATATGAGAAATGTTTTACAGTAAAACTAAGTGTAACTTTATTATATATATATCTATCTATATCTATATCTATATCTATCTATATCTATATATATATATATATAGATATATGTATATATCTATATATATATCTATATAGATATATAGAGATATATATATCTATATATCTATCTATATCTATCTATATCTATATCTATATCTATATCTATATCTATATATATATATATATATATATATATATATATATATATATATATAGTTGCTAAACCAAAAATCAACTTGTCCACAAGCATTGCTTACCCCATTGCTGCACTGAGGCTTATTTTTCAGTTCAAGCTTTTAGACAATGGGCGCCACAAAATCTGCAGAAATCCTAGTCATGGTAGTTTTCCAATTTTTCTGAGACTGCTATGTACCGGATATGTACCACTTAGACGTGACAAGTGTAAGGTTACTTGGAGAGACTTTCTGAAATTTATCGGCACTTTGAGACAAGCGCTGACAACACTTTTTCCATAAGAGTAGTGAAAGTGACACCGTTCTTAAAATGTTAAGGCAATGTGTGAGGAGAGAAAGGAGAGAAGGAGATAGGGAAAAGAGGGGAGAGGTGAGGGATATCAGATTTAGGGGGGGGGGGAACTTTGCTTTTTGTGTGTCATCTCTTGAGAGTGCTGACTTCAGCATGGATTAGGCAATGTGTTTGTTCTCACTGCTCTGTTCTTCTGTTGGGAGATGAGTGAAGCTGTACTTTGTACACTGTCAAGGTCAGCAAATGCCTTCAGATAATGATATTTCTCTGTAATATTATCTGTGTGTTGAAGCAAACGCTCGGCATGAGGACCCAAAGCGCACTGGAGACTGTTTATTGGATTGTTTTGTTTTGAAGGCATTTCTAGTTATTTGTAATAATATTCACTACTGTTTAGGTTTTTTTGTGAATAGAACACCCCTGCAAGCTCTGCTTGAGGGCAAATACCAATTTAAAACATAATGTCAATTTTGCTTTTTTTTGCAGTGGCATCTTCTCCTTTGAGGGAATGACAAAGTGCCTTAAGAATCTCCCCTGGAATTTGGCAAATGAGCCTAAGGAAGCAAAAGCAAGAAAATCCCTTTTGAGTGAAGGATACAGGGAGTTGAATCATGGCCATGATAACTTTTCTTCTGGTTCAGAATGTGCTGGCTACTGGAGCTCGTGTTTCTATAATGAACCTCATGGGCTTTTTGTAGGAGACACAGTGAGCTGCCTGAGCTGTGTGCGGTAGCCCTTTCCCATAGCCTCTGGCAACCTAGCACGCTAATGATGCTGTACTGGTTCAAAGTGTTCCACTGCGCACACCCCCGTGTGAGCAGGATACCCAATGTACCATTATGTGTGTGTGTGTGTGTGTGTGTGTGTGTGCACATGCATACAGGTGTGTGTGTGTGTGTGTGTGTGTGTGTGTGTGTGAGCAGCCGTACATACCCAGGCGCTTCTACACCTTTGCTTTCAAGTGTCTATGTAAAAGAACATAGTAGCACAGGCAGCTTCATATGAGTATATTGTTTTCTAAAACACACAGTGGATCATGTTTTAATTAGTGGAAATTTGCTTTGAAGGTTACTGAAATAGCTGACCTATATTTGAAAGAGGAGCTGACCAAGTCACAAACATGGAACTAGAGATGTTGCGCTGTCCCATGGTGCAAAGTTATGAAAGCAGCTTTCACTGTTGTTGGACTCTAATTAGTTGCACCCACAATCAATCATACAGCAACATCACTAGAAAAAAAGGTGGAAAACAGGAAGGTAGAGAGACCTCTTCCCCTGTTTTTTCAATTTTTAATTACCAATCTATTCTTTAAATACACACAAATAACACTGTTTAGCGCATATGATAATGCATGAAAAGGAACATATCATGCTTTTACGTTCTTGTTGTTCATATTTGAATAAATCAGTTGTAGTCTACATACAGTGGAACTGCAATGCTTTGGTCTGAATTCTTTGTTACTGTCACCCCACAGTCCCCCTCCTCCCCCTTCCAGGTTGAAGAGTGTTACACTCTACCCCATTCTGCCATTTTCGTAGTATCTTGGGGGACTGTGTAATAAATTGTGATCAGTTTGGGCAGCTGTGGCTACTAACACAGCTTACCACCGTCAGGGTGTGAATGTATGCGTGAATGGGTGAATAACTGTAGTGTAAAGCGCTTTGGGGTCATTAGACGCTATACAAGTACAAGCATTTCACAAGATTGGTTAGCCGGAAGTGCATGACCTTGTTTAGTGAGTAGGAAAATTGTATTTGTATAGCACCTTTCACAGATAAAATCACAAAGTGCTTCACCAAACACAAAGGGAAAGAACACAAAAACATGACATCAAATTAAATTAAAAGCCTGTCCATACAAGTAAGTTTTTAGCTGATTTTTAAAATGTTCAACAAAATGCACATGATGTAACAACAATGGGAGAGAATTCCACAGTCAGCTTGAAAGGAGCAATCCCCACAGGTTTTAAACCTAGTACACGGGGCTAACAAAAGAAAGCAGCTCTGTAGCAAATTATGTGACGTAATTGTTCAAAAAATATAATAGACAACAGAGAAAACTGAAAAGGTTGAAAAATAGTACCAAACAGAATGTCAGGATATCTATGCAGCATCTGCAGAAACTACATTCAACTTTTCTGCATTCCTAGAGACTCCAAGTACACAAAAACCTTTATTTAAGGCCTAAAAAAGTAGATTTTGCATGATAAAGTTTTTCCCTTTAAAGCTTTTCAACTTGACTACATTAGCAATTATCTACAGCTCACGTGTATACGAATTGGATAAAACTATTTCTAGAATAAAGTACTTTTTATTCTGTGTGGGAAATCATTTTTTTTTTATTTTATATACATTATTTTGGCCATGTTGAACAAAAGTAAAGTCAAAGGTATGGTGGCAGAGAATATTGATTTGGCTCAGTTGTTTAGATTTTCACTAAAACGGAATAAAATACTTTTTTAGTTTCACTCAATGGAAATGAAAAAAAAAAAATCAGTTCTAAAGTTAGTCTGCTATTTTCTCTTCCCTAATACGCCTATTTTCTAAGTACTCAAATTACTCAAGGCTCAACCAATTAGGACATTCCAGAAGAGTAGCACATCTAAACATTTAAAAAAGCTATAAGCAAGATATTTACTGTAAAATCAATCTAAATCATTCTCATTTGTCACCTGGGATGGAAGCAGAATTCCCTTATAATCAATTGGTCCTTTCGTCAACAATATGTTAGTCACGCTTTTCTCCTTTCAAACCTAGAGGTACGGTGTGGAACTACTTTGGTTTAGAGTGTAGCCTGTGCTTACTTCCTGGTTCCTGAGCCAATCATATGAGAGTTCCCAGGGTTCCTAAAACAGAGTGCAGCATTTGTTATTTTATTTGGCAAAAGAGCCACAGCCTGCAAACATTAAAGCAAGTAAGAGAAGCAGACCAGAAATAGAACATAATACAGCATCATATATCTATCATGCTTAAGTTAAAAAGTCAGAACAGCAACACACCGTATAAAAATAGCATATTTGATTGTTGAGATTGGTTGTACCGCGTTGAGCCACAAGGTGAGAATTACTTATAACTTATTTAAATCAAGCTAAGTTAAATCATTTAAAAAATTACGAATAAAATAAATAATTAAATAAAAATAGGCCTATATTAACTAGTCCATTAAATATGCTACATCTTGTTTCATTCAATAACAGCCACAAGAACAAAGTTGTACTTTTAATATTTCCTTCTGCAATTTAGGACTAGGACCAGAGGGAAGTAGCTAAAACTCACTGGGTAAAGGAATGGGATTTTTTTTAGTGGAAGAAACTATCTGTTGCACATGATACCGGAAACCTTTCAGATCTCTTTACAATCAGGCATTGAAGGTATTGGATAAAAAATAAATAAATCTTTGTTATCATCACTGTAATATTCTCAGTAAATACAGATGACTTAGTTTTGACAATTTAATTGAATATACACATTTAAAAACTGTATTCAAATTTGTAAATAACATTGGCCCACCCACATCAAAAATATTTGTTAAACTTTATTCTGAACAAACGCCTCGGATGTCCCACTCCACAGCTCACAGAAATTAATGGGGTAGGAGTACATAAGTTTTACTTCTTCTTACTCCTTTTCGCACATGTAATAGAGGTATATTAACTCAGGATAGAAGGGTACCTTGTTTATTGTTTTCTCTCCAATGTTTTTAAACATTGTTTTATTGGGGTTTTTTGTATTTTTTTTAGTTTTATTTGTATATACTTTGTCCTGCATGGTCGAAATAAAGATATCAATTCAATTCAAACTGTGCCAATCCAAAAAGATCCTCTGCCTTTGCACAGACAGGCTTTTCATATATAGCCATCAAGCAATGGAACCAGTTCCCAGTCAGTCTGAAGCTCTCTGCTGACTTGAAAACGTTTTTAAAAATCGTACAGAAATATTTAAGTGAAAATCAACTGTGTCTGCATCAATCCAGGTAAAATGTTCATAATATTTATGTACTTTAACAGTAAGTGCTGTACTTTTTTTTTTAAGAATTAATCATATCCTTTTAACTTCCATCGATCTATTCATTTCCTAACACATCTATCCCTTGTGGGGTCTGAGGGGTGCTGGTGCCTATTTCTAGGCAACACAGAGACAAACAATCATTCTCACATACACCTACGGACAATTTAGAGGGGCCAATTAACCTAACAGTCATGTTTTTGGACTGTGGGAGGAAGCCGGAGTACCCGGAGAGAACCCATGGGCAGGACTTGAACCCAGGGCTCCTTTTAACTTAGAAATGTTAATTATGTTGTACAAATGTAATGTATAAGATTTTAATGTCATTTTATAATGTAATGTGTTTTTTAATATAGTAAACCAGCCCAGGGACTGTAGATGAAAATTAGCAATAGCTAAACACAGAGCCACACTTAAAGGTCTTTATTGAAAGGTTGGGTAGTGGAATGAAGAACCAAACTGTACCAGGCTGTAACAGAGGAATGGTGAAAATTGCTGGAGCTGGATGACGGAGCTGAAGCTTGCAGATGCAGGAAACTGAGGCTTGGCTGACGAAGAGAGCACAGGCAGGTTGACGTAATGCAAGGAAGAGGTTTGTATGCAGACGATCCGGCAGGGAATGGCAAACTGAGGTGAGCTTTTATAGAGAGGTGAGCAGGTGGAATGAGTCCAGCTTGATTACTGACAGGTGAAACTGATCAGGCATGAAGTGGAGAAACTGGGCTTCCAACAATCCTCTGTGCTGTCCTCACCAACCATGCCCAATCCTTCCTCTCCTGTACTATGCAGCTCCCATACCACACTGTCATACTGAGCCACAGAACGCTTTTGATTATAGTTCTATACAATTTCATCAGCAGCTGAGTAGAAAAGTCCAGCCCTTTTAAGTTTACTGAGAACAAAGAGCTATTGTTGGGCCTGTCCACATGCTCCACCACCTCCCCATGTATATGTAGAGAGGAGCATGTTCAGTCATCCTGGACTCAGGATGAGGTTGTTCCTGGTGCACCGCAGTGTCAACTTATGGACCTCCTCTCTGTAGTGGGTCTTAGCATTGTTGGTTATGAGACCCACCACCGAGGTGTCATCCACAAACTTTACAACTATGTTTGGATAGCAGAGTAGTCTCGTGTAAAGAGGGTGGGGAGAGGAGGGATGTGTACGCATCCCTGTGTTTTTCCAGTGTTGAGGATCAGTGGAGCAGATGTACATTTCCCAATCTTCAACACCTCGGGTTTATTGGTGAGGTAGTCACCGATCCAGGAGCAGAGCAATGTAGTTAATCCCATGTTCTGCAGCTTCAGGGCCAGCATGTCTGGTGTTGGAATGCTGGAGATGAGTCAGAGCCAGTATGACAGCATACTCTGTGGAATGATTCTCCCTGTAAGCAGGCTGTTCTGGCCAGCAGGGATGGCATCCTGGATATATTTCGGGAGAATCTTCTCTAAGCACTTCATGGTGACTGGGGTCAGAGCAACATGATGGTTGTCATTGAGCGGGTGATGTTTTGATGTTTTTTGTCTTTTTTGGGGGGGTGGGGTGGAGGCAAGCACAATAATGGAGGATTTCAGGCAGGCGGAGACCATGCAAGCTGCAGGGAGAGGTTAAAGATGTCCAGAAAAACCCTGAAAGTTTGTCAGCACATGATTTTAGCATCCAAACTGATGGATCTGCAGCCTTGTTGATATTAACCTTCTTTAAGGTAGAGGTTATTACTTGGGGCAGCTGCAGGATGAGAGACTGATGCTGTACATCTGACTGAAGATGTTCAGACCTTCTGCTGCTTGAAGAATCAAAGCATGCAAAGGAGCTGTTTAAGGTGCCAGGAAGAGCTGGGTCATTGCTGAGCTACTATTTGCTGTGTTTATAATCTGTGATGGTCCTGATGCCTCTCCACATGTAATGTGGGTTGTTGCTGCTGAAGTGGTCCCCGATGCATATGTGCTTTGCCATCTTGATGCCCTTTTTCAGCTCACATCAAGCCCTCCTGTAGGCCAGCCTATCTCTAGATCTGTGTGCTGCGTTTCAGGCCTTTAGCAGTGACCACACCGGGCTGTCTACCCATAGTTTCTGGTTAGGAAAATTCTGATTGTCTTTGTACCTGATCTGCACTGTTGCTGTCCTACCCACAAAGAGAATAAAATAAGACCTACTAATCCTAACCTTATGGTTATTACCTTGTGTTTCGAACCTTGAGGACAACCTTGTGTCAAAAGCAGCAATAAGATCAAGAAGAATTAGTTTCCTTAAGCAGAACAGACAATTAATGATGTTGTTGATCACTAGGCCATGGGTGTTTTCATTCTCCTGAAGCAGACGGGCAACAACACAATCAACATACTTTATAATAAATTTGTTTAGTGGCCCCTGCAGCTGTATGTTGGTATGCAATGTGCATACCTTGAGATTTTACTTTTGATTTGAAATAAATCTTTACTATAATTATTTGAGGTATTAACTGATCTACATTTATCATCAGCAAGTGTGAACTGCTGTATAAACACATAATCCAATTTGTTGGGTTGAATGATTTAATTGTGAGTTAAATTAGTGATGGAGAATCACCATCAGGCATGGAAAAAGATAAGAGGAATATATTGCTGCACAACCTGAGAACAATTTTTAGGGAATAACGATAACATTAGAAATAAAAAGATGCAACATTAAGAATACATATTTTTATTTATTTAAAAAAATGTATATCATAATGACATTAGCCTGAAACCCAGGAGGTGGCATCCATGGAAATTCATAATATCAGACAAAACAAAGCTAATTGAAATCCAAATTGTCACATTCATGGACCGCGGAACTCATTTCAAATTGGTCGGGCCCATCAGGCAATACTCACAATACCACCACCCATCACATATGCACGCGCCCGCATACACATAAAAGACCAGCATCCCCTTGATCACGCAACTGATTTGCGTCACATGACACAAGACAAGCCAATCCATTTTTAGACACCAGAATTTATTGCTTTCTCGTAGGCTGTGGTCCCTGAGCAAGATAAATGTGTCTGCCATGTGATAATTAAAATCGGCACAGAATTGTTATTTACCTTTTTTTCTGACATTCCAGCACACACGCCCCAGATTTTTTTCCACTTACAATCATTATATTACAGCTAACACAATATTTACAGAATAAAAATACTTTAAAAAGAAAAGTCAAACTCACCCCTGCTCTAAATATTCCCAAAAAAGTGTCTCCGTATGTCATTTTACTGGATGAAGTCCCTGGCTATCCTCAAAGCATCCACTGTGGTCAAAAGATCCCTGTGTGTGTGGGCGCACATCAAGCTATTTAGTCTTTTCTGGGTCATTGTTGATCTCAGATAGGTCTTGATACAACGGAGGGGCGAGAAACACCTCTCAGCACTTGCAGTGGACACAGGGATGGTGTAGAATAACTTTAACAGCTTATGCACCTCTGGCAGAAGATTTTTTTACCACAGGAGTGGCATTCATTGCCGATGCTACTGAGGCTATTGATGGGGGTCCCTCAATCCCAGAAGTCTGAATCACGTCTGGCAACATGTTCAGCTGTGCACGGAGAGTGTCAATGTTAAAATCGCTCTTGAAGAGACCCACTATGGAATACGGGAAAGGGATCGTCTCCCTTTCGGCTGCAAACACAGTCATGTGCTCCAGAGCAGCTGCCACATGCAAGTCTCTCTGTTCAAAATGCCGCTCCAATTCACCATCAAGTAGATCCAGAACTTCAAAGTATTGTCTCCTATAATGATCCGCTGGATTCTGGAATGTGTGCGCAGGCTCTCTTCCTGTATCCAGTTTAGCATGCCGTTTCTGTTGCCTGTTGCCTAACTAAGCTAACGAAGCTAACGAAGCAAACAAAGTAGCGGTCATAAGCAGTGCAGAGGTGGCTTGCAATTGTGTGGGAAAACTTTCAGTCAATACATTTTTAGATGGGATGATTTATCGCTTTCTCATTGGAGAATGATGCTGCTGCCATAGGCTACTGTGCATATGAAAAATAGCTATTGAATAATTTTATTTATTTATTTATATATATATATATATATATATATATATATATATATATATATATAAGTTTGCTTGGAGCTTGTGCTCCAAGCAAACTTGGAGCACAGGGGTAGCAGTAAATCCAGCAGCTAGCAGAGGCCTTACTTGAAGCACAGAGTTGGGAGGAGATCCAGCAGCTAGCAGAGGCTTTACTTGAGGCACTCAGCTGGCAGGAATTCTGCAGCAAAACAGGGAGCAAACTAGGCTGACAGACGTGGAGTGAGTGGAGACTGATGACGAACCGGCGGGGAAGAGAAGACCGAGGGAGGCTTATGTAGGGAGGCTAGCAGGTGGAGTGAGTTCTGACTAATTAGAGCCTAACAGGGGTAACTGATTGCTGAGGGAGTGGAGGGTGAGCTGAGTGAGAGGAGGAGGTACTGGAAAATAACAGGGAAAAAAGCCAGGACAAAACTAAACCATGACACAAATAAAATACAATTCCTATTTTATACCACTTTATACTTTAAACTATGAGTTTCAGTGACATGCGATTCTTAATCCATGGGGTTTAATATGATGGTCCACACATTGCAGTTTAGCATTACTAAACAGTTTATTTGTTGAGAAATGTTTAGTTTCACTAAGGCAGAAACTATCCTTACTCACAAAAATATTCATAACTGGAAGTGCACAGCATAATAAGTCTACATGAATTATGAACAGATAAGGAGCCCATTTAAATGTTGAAATTGGAAATAATTGTTTATTAGTTTGATGCCCAAATAGAAAAAAATATTGAAGCAGCTCCACAACATATGCTGTTTGCCAGCAAGATGTGGTAAAACATGCCTGTTCCAAGTGTGGGAAAAGAACTCATTGATGTGGCTTTGTCTATTAGTTTAATCACATTCTGTTTTATTACTAGTTGAATTTACTGGAGTAGTCAGAGACTGCTTTTGTAATTAACGTGTATAGCAAGCAATTCTTTTCGACTTTAGTGTTTTCTTATTGAATGCCCTGGGTTGAGATATGAAAAGAGAATTGGGTCCCATTAAAAATTAAATGGATTCTGATTTTGTATGCTTTTAAAAGCTTTTAAAGAATCTAATCCATCGTTTAAAATGTACATTCAAATCTCTCTTGATTAGTAAGACATTTTTGTATTGGCTGAATCTCTTTTGATAAAGATGCCATTTTAAAGTTATGTTTAAAATTTCTTGAACATTTCCGCTGTATTTCACTCAAAAATAAAAAAATAAATCCATAAGAGCTGACAGCATGTACTACAAATGTAAGAATGAGTGTGCTGACTTAAGGATGCAATAATGTTCTAATCTTCACAGTAATTGCCTTGGGAAGGTGTGTTTATTTGTTCAGTATTTCATTAGTAAATTCACTTTGTGGCTCAAAATATTGCTTTCTTCATATGAGTAGATCCACTGCCTGCATTTAAAAACACAGCAAAGGAGATGATTAGAAACATCTGAGAAAAAATACACTAATAAAATTCCTAAAG
Organism: Fundulus heteroclitus; assembly: GCF_011125445.2. Taxonomy (NCBI): domain Eukaryota; kingdom Metazoa; phylum Chordata; class Actinopteri; order Cyprinodontiformes; family Fundulidae; genus Fundulus; species Fundulus heteroclitus. The sequence continues at coordinate 350,729 of NW_023397132.1, forward strand.
GCAAACTCTCCTTTGTGTGAATAGTAAAGTCATATACACTCAAACTGCGGGAAATCATTATGTTGTATTTCTTTTAAATTTGACAAAAAGCCACACTTTGTTTCATTTTTAACCAATATTGGTTTGGTCCCCCTTAAAAAAGCATAAAGGATGTACCATCACCAAATTGCATTCTTAGAGAAACAATACTCTTGCTTAAAAAATTATCCTGGAAGTTAAAACACTACCGTGGGAAACACTGTAATCAATATTAAATATAACTCCAAATGAAGGACACAGATCAATATTGAATATCCTGCCGCACGTGTAATCATGTATATCTTGTGTGGATATTTGCTTCTAAAAAGGCTTGTTTTTGTTTATTTTACATTCTTTAGCCTTCTTTGCTCACTTCCCTTTGGAGAATATTTACAGAGAAAAAAATCAATAAATGTAACATCTTCAAAATTTAAAGGTCCTTTATTTATCTTTATCCCAGATGTCGGTGGAAGTATTTTATGTGTATCACTGCAAAAGGAAACTAAAAGGAAGTAAAATGTCTTGAAATTAGTGTATGTTCCTTAATTTGATCAGGTAAATAAGACTATTTGCCAATGGGATACAATTTTTGCACTTGAAATGGGAACAATTCCACTCCATCATCAAATTTAAAGTGCAGCATATCTAATTATCTTATTTTAGGGGTAAAAATATTCATTCAATTGGTGAATAGTCTTACTTACCTGCTCAAATCAAGGAAAAATACACAAATTTAAAAAAATCTTTATTTACTTTTAGTTCTCTTTTTCAGTTTATTTGTTTTCAGAGGCTACTATTTGTACCATTTTGTTCATTCGTCCTTCAAAATACAGAAAGATACTTAGCCCACTAACATATTATAGATAAACAGGCCTTCTTTGCAAAGAAAAAAAAATATGAACTCCCATTTGAAAACACTATAAAACTGTCACAGAGAGTAATAATAAAAAAAAATCACAGTTTAGACAAAACATGAATGAAACCTTGCTTTTGCCTTGTACCATGTCAGTGTGTTATTTTGGAACTCTAAAAGTCTCAACTCTCACTCATTTGCAGCTTCCCAGCTCTTGTCTGTTTTGGTCCTGCCACAGACATTACAAACCTGACATAACCAAAATAATTTTAATTTGTCACCCGGGATGGAAGTAACATTCCCTATAAGCAATCAGTCCAAAATATATATCTTAATATCTTAAATCTTATATATAATTCATACATGTAAATATGTTTCTTAAATGCTATGTATAAATTATACAATATAGTGCTTAAATCTTTAAAGGAGCAATACGTAATGTACTGCAAAATTAACCACGATCATTCAGGATGTAACATTCTCCAGAAACAATCAATCTTCTCCATCAACAATGTCTTAGTCAAGTTTTTCTCCTTTCAAAATTAAAAGTAAAATGCAGAACTACTTTGGTGCAGTGTGTAGCCCTTGTTTACTTCCTGGTTCCTGAGTCAATCATATCAGGGGTCCGTTCTTTGTACGTTGCTTAAAACATCCGAGATCAAATGACACATCCAAGATGATTTCATCCGGCTAATCATGATCCGGCTAACAGGGTTCTTCGAACACACCTGTTGTTTACGATTAGTATGGCTGGATTGAGTTATCTGAGACAACTGCGCGTTCATGCGTTTGTTTAAAAGGGGAAATGTATCGATAGTAGAAACATTGATCAGCAACGCTGCTATTGGCTGTTCAGCATGGCCAAAGAACGCCCACAGTTTTTCTCCCAAGCAGAACACGAGCTTTTAATGGAAGGTTATGCCGAATTTGAGTCATTAATTAAAACACCTCAAAATCTGTTAAAGCCAGGAGAGAGGGCTGGCAAAAAGTAGCAGACAAATTAATACGTAAATACTGTCCATGGTAGATGTTTCTATCACTTTCTACAGTATTTATTTGTGCATTTTAATAATTTCATATTTACTTTGTTCTTTTATGTCAGAGCCTCCACGGGACCCACTAGAACATGGGGACAAGTAAAAGTGAAATACAAGAATATTCTACAAAATGGTAGCCTTTAATTATTATACTTTATTTTAAAAAGGCACTTGTTACGTCAAGAGATCCAAATTGCAGTGTCATTCCTTAGACACTGGAAGTAAAGGACGCGTGCAAACTGGGAATTTTAACAAAAAAAATCTTTATCCATAAAAAATTAACAATTTCCTTTTCCAAGTCATCCACCATTTTTTAGGTAAAACTGTATTGCTCCGTGGCTAGATAATCCATCCATAGTTTTTTCTAATACAATATACGGCTCGACAGGAAGCAAGCCTTTCAAAGTAAACTAAACTTCACAATAAAATGGCCCGAACAAATCTTTTTACTGAATATGATAAAAATAAAAAGCAAACTACCATACAAATAACTTAAATATTTTAGATTTATGGCTCCAACACCACTTTTTCCTCTTTAAAGCCACTGTTAAATGATGTTTGTTTGTTTATAACAGCCACCAAGAAAAATCTCCCAACTATTTGCTGTCGCGCTGCGCTAAAGGATCCTGTCTATTGCGCTATACGCGATTAATTCGAAAAACTCTTCAAATTATTCTTGCACCTTCCGCAACAGGTTGCTGTCGTAAAAATGGACATGGCCACAGCAGACTTCCCTATCCCCTCTGCTTATACAGCCGTGATCTAATCTTGTTTACATGAAATAAGCCTGCTCTCGAGCAGGCTTCAGCTGGCGCACATGTTGCTATGACAACAGTTGCAGGATGTCTTTCGAAGAACCAAACGATCTAAGATCATGCCAAATCGTCAACAATAAAATCCTGCTAACTGAGTTAGCAACGTACGAAGAACGGACCCCAGAGTTCCCAGGGTTGCCAAAAAAGAGCGCAGCATTTGGTATTTTATGTTGGGAAAGAGCACCAGCATGGAAGACAGAAAGACAGTAAGAGAAGCAAGCCAGAACTAGAACAGAATACAACAGCATATATCTAAAAATTGCTGAATTACATGATAAATTAAATTTTTAAGTTCAATACTGCAACCAAGCTATTACAGTAACACTATTGGTCACAATAGTGTCACAGCAACCAGTTTTAAACTGTTTGAATTAATTTCAGCTCATAAAAAAATGGTAGGATCTAAACCGGATGTAATACAAATGACATAGAACCCAGAAATTCCGCCGAATACAGGGAGCGATTTAAAAGGTTAAAAGAAATCATCTGGTGGGAAACAGGAAATTGCCGGGAGCACTCACAGGAACAATTGAACAGGAAATAAACAGGTTAGTAGTTGTGGGAAAAAATCAATGAGAACTAGAGAGTTGGAAAATAAGTCACTAAACTTTTCAGAGTCACAGATAAAGTACTGGGTCTACTCAGCTGTTCCAGGGGCTCCATTTGGATCCAGAGAGGGACAGTCAAAGGGGTGGTGATGTCACAGCAGGCAGCATCAACTGCTTTCATCTCAGCGCTAACAGCTTTAAGCTCTGTGGAATGAAGGGTGACACTTGGGGGAATCCGGAATCGTGGCGATGGTCTGCGCCAGGGGTCCGCAACCTTTACCACTCAAAGAGCCATTTGGACCCGTTTCACACAGTAAAGAAAACACTGGGAGCCACAAAACCCTTTTGAAAATTTAAATGAAATAACACTGCATATAACAGTTTTTTTTATTTTGCAACAGAATGGACCCGAAGCAGAACCAACGCACCTCTGCGCTTGTTGTTTTTTCCGCATGAAGTACAAAACTTCTACTGTTGTTTTATGGAAATCATCATCTCTGCTGATGTCAGAGTTTTTATTTTGAATAAAGCTTGAGCGAGTAAACCCACATCATGGTCGGGTTATTTGATTTTCAGCCCATATAAATGGTACATCCAGAATACTTTATTTTCTTTTAATCCAAACACATTTTACTCACATCTGGGGAAATTACGCACGTAAATGAGCTCCTGTCATTAACCAGCTAACAACCTAACAGCTGCATTAGCCTTTGGCCGTGCAGGAATTCGCTGACAGCGCCGAACTAAGCGCTGTTCGTGTTTCGTCACTTTGAAAATTAACAAACGTTAGATATAGAAACGACTTACCCTGCTGTTTAGCTCTCTTTACCCTCATCAATGACTGCATGTTATTTTAGGTCCTGTGTCACCGTGGTGCTCTTGTCATTTGTAGAATTTACTACAAATAAGCAGCATTTAAAAATGCTGCCTCAACTGTGTTTATGTCTCTCTGCAGCTATTCAGCTAGCAGTTCTTCTTCTTCTTGAGTTTATTGGCAGTGAGCAAACATCTTTTCAGTGTGCATTACTGCCACCGACTGGTGAGGAGTGTTCGTCAGCCAGCATTGACGCAGCCTGCATGAGGTAAACGGCTCTGCGACATAATTATAACAGCCGCAGTTTGACGACCCCTGGTCTAGGCAGACAAGGGCAGACAGATCAAGAGGGGTTCCCAAAGGGCTTGGTCCAAGAAACAGGTCGACTAGCCGGCATTCAGAAGATTAGAAGCCAATGGAGAAATCTGTCTGGTAGTGATCTGTCCAATGTGTTGACACTTCGATGTGTGTGTCGAGTAATGGAGGCAGATTTTTTGCAAAGTGCATATTGAGGCTTGTGTGAATGATGTGCGAGACCTCAACAGCTGGCTGCCCCACATGGCTAATTCAGGAAGGGGTTCACCCATTTAGGGACTTTTCTAAATACAAGGGGCAACAAATCGCTTCTGATTCTCCCATCTTTTGTTGGGATTTCATAGTGGTGGATGTGTTAGCACTTTTTAGTGTTAGCACTATTTGGCAATCCTTGCTTGTGATAGAACCAACAAGAAAGACGTAATGTTCCCATCTGAAAACATTTTGATCTCATCTTTCCCAAAAAGGTAAGCACATACAGTTGTTATAAGTGATACTAAACCATCACTTATAACAACTGACTTTATATAAACAGTGTACGCTGTGTTGTAAATAACGTTCTGTAAATTATGTTTTAAAAGGTCAAGTGTCTGTGTTTAAAAGAACTTGGAAACAGCAATAACACTTCATCTATGCTGAGCCATTATATAGCAATGCATGGAAACAAGGACATGAACTAAGAAGGGCTAAGTGTATCTGCTCACATGGTGAATAATTCCACATTTACCCATATTAGTTATTCCAAGAGTCCACTCTTCTTTCAATTAAGCGAAGGTATGAATAATCCAGGGTGGGAAAAAACCAAGGCCATAGTGGAAAAGGCATCAGAAGTTACTTTGACCTACCATTTCAGAGATGCAAGCACTTCACTGAATTTGGTTGTTTTAGGGTTGCAGCATTTCCATGATTCGCGTTTTATTTGATTGATTTTACATATGTTTTTAATATTGTTGTATTATTTTACACTATCACATTTCACTTTTTAATAGTTTGTAGATAGACTACAAAAGCCCATCTAAAGACAAGTGCTGCAACCTAGCTCATGCTATAAGCACCATGATACCAGTGTTGTAGTCAAGTCACTATGCCTCGAGTCCGAGTCCAGGTTCGAGTCACCAGTGTTCAAGTCCGAGTCAAGTCCAAGTCATTAAAAAAAAAATCCGAGTCGAGTCCGAGTCGAGTCCACTACTCATCCGAGTCAAGTCCGAGTCGAGACACTATTGACGTGTGATGTATGACATGAAGCAGTAACATTCCATTGCACTAATAACTCTTTCGCTGTAGTTACCCTTGGTTTTACTCGGTAAAACTACCGCTTTTTCTAAGTCTAAGACGTCTCCTAACCATGGTTTTTAAACATTGTTGTTATGGAACGTGCAACAGCGACTCGAGGTACGCTGATAGGCCGCATATGAAGGTTGTCAAAGCCGCAAGCGGCGTCGATCGGCCCTCGCAGCCAAGCGCACTCCGGCCTATTGGCCACCGCCGCGGCTCCGGCCGGCCGGCGGGGTTCGCGCAACGCCGCGGTGCCGGCCGGCCGGCGGGCGGGGTTCGCACACCGCCGCGGTGCTGGCCGGCGGGCGGGGTTCGCACACCGCCGCGGCTCCGGGCGGCGGGCGGGGTTCGCGCACCGCCGGCCGCCCGCCACCGCAGATGCTTTCACGCATTTTCCTCGCCCGTCCACCGGGCGATTCCCACAAACGTGTTCGGCAGCGTTCCCCCATGACTCACAACAAATCTGGTGTGGATCGGTCGATGCAGCGAGGAGATACAGCCGTTGGATAATGATAATGCATGGCCACCGGACCGGACTAAATTGTTCGGCGGGCCGGAAAATGTATACCGATTTCTGGACGGTGATTACAAACAGAAAAAAAACTGCAAATGACGGCATGAACGCCGAGCAGGAGAAAAACAACGACTTACCTTCCTATCAACTCGGCCCGTCTTTCTGAGCCCTCGACACTCAATCCATCGTTTGAGCTGAACGTTGGTATGTTGTTCCACAGTTCTACCAGTAAAATGGGCGCCTGGACATCCTCTTGTGAAAGTTTAACAGCTGAAAAGTCGGTCATATCCTTGTATCTGTTGCACGTGTAACGGCTGGTTGCTACTTGCGTTGCGCTCTCACACTGTTTGCCCAACCTTAGCGGCAAGGAGCGTTGCTCATGAGATGGTGACGTCACGTGCGCGGTACGACAATTAGATATTAAAATCATACACCAAATAATATTCTAATGACATATTAAAATTATAGCCTAATGATATAAAAAAGTCGAGTCTTTTTCTCAATTTCCGAGTCAGAATGATCTGAATGTAGGAGTCCGAGTCCAAGTTCGAGTCATCAGTGCTCAAGTCCAAGTCAAGTCACGAGTCTCTAAATTTAGCTAATGACTCGGACTCGAGTTCGAGTCTCGGACTCGAGTACTACAACACTGCATGATACAGGCATGGGACTGCTGTTTTTCAGTGTGTCTATGTTATTGTGTGTCTGTCCCTATCAAATACATTTAATAAATAAAATAGGGCAGAAAATTTGGCACGTGGAACAGCAACACTTATGTCAGAGTGGGGGATAGCGAATAAAAGTCACTTCCCTTGTGAATGATGGTGCTGCAAATATGGACACTTGTGCCAAGGAGCTTTATTTGTGTTGCACCAATTGTTTGGCACATACTTTAAATTTGATAATTAAAAAAGCTATTGAAAGCAACCCCATGCTGTCTGACACTCGCTGACAAAATGTAGGAAGATTGTGGGCTATTTCCACAGCAGTACCACTGCAAAGGTAATTATGTTTGCTCAGTGAAATATTCTAAATGCTGGGGTAGGGTAGATACGTTTATTTATATAGCACTTTTCAGTAACAAGACATTCAATGTGCTGTACATGAACAGAAAAAACATTACAGACATACATAGGAAAAACAAAGGAATGAGCTAAATAAATCCTTGACTAGAATTCTTTCATACATTAACGAACATACAGAAAGAACAAGCTTCATCACTAAAAATTCTAAGAAAGCTAAAGTTTGAGGTCTCTGGTCTGACCTTTCTGGCACTACAGCTAAAACAGAAAGCAGTGAAGTAAGGGAAAAAGCACAATAGAGGTGGTGTATGTGTGTGGGCCTGTGTGTTTTAGTGTAATCGTGTGTGTGTGTGTGTGTGTGTGTGTGTGTGTGTGTGTGTGTGTGTGTGTGTGTGTGTGTGTGTGTGTGTGTTTGTTTGTCTGTGAACTGTGGCATATATCACTTGGATCCCCTGGATCAACCATGGTCCTCTGCGGTACTCTCTGGAGCGACGGCAACCTCTGGGTCCACTGGTGCTCTGAGCCTCGGACACACCTGGCACTTTAGTGACACCTGGTACCACATTTCACACACCTCCTCATGGGTGGAACGGCGCTCCTTAAATACCATCAGTTGGCCACGCAATCAGAGGCACCTCCCACAATCAAGGACCTGCATGACAAACAATTACCGGCCACTTGCTCACAGCAGGGCCATT